>NC_029793.2:21558041-21561157 GCF_000816755.2 Arachis ipaensis
TAACATTAATTTTATTTAATTTTATCTCTAATATTTTTTATTTGTAACAAAATTATCTCTAGACATTAACTTTATTTAAAATGTTAGGGATAAAATTTGAAAAAATCTTGATATGCAATAAACTGAGATGGATGGTGATGCAAACTGAACAAAGAATAAAGACGAAAGAATTTGATAAATGTTATATTTATGGATAGTTTTGACAAAAATCGAAAACGTTATGAACATAATTGGAAGCATTGAAAATGCTAGGGACACAATTGAATAAAATTAAATGTTAATAGTATTTTTTAAAAAAAGTTACAAATATTAGAGATAAAAAATATATTTTATCCAAAAATTTTACTATTTATATTCAGTTTTTGTTAATTATTTATGTGTATGGTTGTATGTATTGCAGTTGTATTGAACTTCCTCTCTACCTTTATATATGGTGATAACCTTTTAATACCTTTCAAAACAACAACACGGCTATATGAATCAAACGATACCATTGAGCTCTATCATGTATCATGTCTATAGAGAGACCGTTTACATGTAGATCTCGTTTGACTACTTCATGGATGTTCTTCTTAGGTCTTCCTCTGCTTTTCACCTCTTGTCTATCTTCTATCTCATCCACCATCCTGACTGGGTATTCTGTCAGTCTTCTTCTCACATGTACGAACCACCTGAGACGCGATTCTACCATCTTTTCCACAATAGATACTACTCCAACTTTCTCTCTTATATCTTCATTCCTTATTCTATCTAATTGTGTATGACCACTCATCCATCTCAACATTTTCATCTCTGCCACACTTAGCTTATGTTCGTGCTCCTCTTTGACTGCCTAATACTCTGTACCATAAAGCATAGTCGGTCTGATAGTAGTGCGATAGGATTTACCTTTAAGTTTTAAAGGCACTTTTTTGTTATATATAAAACCAGACGCACTCCGTCATTTTGACCCACCTGCTTGGATCCTATGATTTACATCCTGTTCAATCTCTCCATTATTCTGTATGATGCACCCAAGATACTTAGAAATCTTAACTTTTCTAGGATGTTATCTCCAATCTTCACCTCTATATTAGGATTTTTCCATCACAGGCCGAACTTACATTCTATATATTTCATCTTGTTACAGCTTATGCGCAGACCATACACTTCTGGAGCTTCTCTCCTTAACTCCAACTTCTTATTTAGGTCTTCCCTTGACTCTCTCATAAGGACGATATCATCGGCAAAAAGCATGCACTATGGTACAAGCTCTTGGATATACTTTGTGAGTACTTCCAAGACTAATGTGAAAAGGTATGGATTTAAGGATGATCCCTGGTGTAATCCTAAACTAATAGAAAATTTTTCTGTCACACCACCTTGAGTCTTCACACTAGTTGTAGTCCCATCATATATGTCTTTAATTGCATGAATATATGCAATCCTTACTCTCTTCTTTTCTAAAACCTTCCATAAGACCTCCCTTGGCACCCTATCGTATGCTTTTTCCAAATCAATAAACACCACATGTAGATCCTTTTTATTATTACGATACCTCTCCATCATCCATCTTAACAGGTATATCACTTCAGTGGTGGATCTGCCTGGCATAAAACTAAATTAGTTCTATGTTATTTGTGTCTCTTGTCTCAGCCTCCGTTCTATCACCATTTCCCATAACTTCATGGTATGACTCATGAGCTTAATTCCTCTATAGTTTCTGCAACTTTGTATATCCCCTTCATTCTTATAGATAGGTATCAAAGTGCTCTTTCTCCACTCATCTGGCATCTGCTTAGACCTTAAAATCTCATTAAAAAACTTGGTTAACCAACTAATGTCTTTCTCTCCAAGACCCTTCCAAACTTCAATCGGGATATTATCAGGTCCTACTGCCCTGCCATTTTTCATCCGCTTCAGAGCCTCTTTTACTTCGAAGTCTCAAATCTTTCAATAGTAGTCGAAGTTTTGATCTTCCCTCGTGCATAACCGACCAAGGCTTGGAAGAGTCTTCTGTCCTTCATTAAATAATTCGTAGAAGTAGCTCTTCCACCTTTCATTGATCTTCTCCTCTTGAGCCAACACCTCTCCGTCTTTATCCTTTATGCACTTAATCTGATGCAAGTCTCTCGTTCTTTTTTCACAGCTTTTTGTGATTCTATATATACCTTTTTCTCTTTCTTTCGTGCCTAAAGACTGGTAGAGACCCTCATATGCTCTTGTTCTTGCTTCGCTTACAACCACTTTTGTTTCTTTCTTAGCCGCCTTATATTTTTCCTAATTATCTGCATTGCGGCACAAAGACCATTCTTTAAAGCACACCCTTTTTGCCTTTATCTTTTCTTGTCGCATTCCACCACCAGGACTCCTTGTCTCTTGGTCCTATCCCTCTATATTCACTAAAACTTTCTTTTGCTTATCTTCGAATAACTTCTACCATCTCTCTTCACATCTCCTCCGTACTTCCGTTCTCATCCCACTTTGCCTCTTTTTCTATCCGTTTTAGAAAACTTTTTTATTCTTCACCTTTTATCTACCACCACCTCGTCTTTGGATTCTTCATATAATATCTTTTCTTCAATTTTTGCTTAACTCAAAAATCTATGACAAGCATCTTATGTTGATATTTAAAAAAGGGAAAAAAAAACCTAGTCTATATATTCTCCTTTGCTTGTTATTGAAAAGATGTAAATTAAACTTATCTAAACTACTTATTGTATATTTATTCCATGATAGAGAAATGTTTGTCGAATTAGTAAAAAGTAGAATTCTTAACAAAACATTTTATGAATTATGTTTTAAAGTTTTTATTGTAATTTGAACTTTTCCAATTCTTCAGGTGTTTTTAATGATGAGAATTAGGGACCCCAAGTGTTATATTGTACGTTCTTTCTTATATTTTCAATGATGAGAATTAGGGACCCAAATATTGTATTGTACGTTCTTTCTTATATTTTCAATGATGATAAATCTTCAGGTGTTTTTTAATTTTCTTTTTGAACTTTTTTTTATCACTTACATTTATTTATAATAAATTAGATCTTTAAATATAACATTCTAACATTACTCGTTTTAAATTATAAGGTGAGTAGTTGATATACTCTCATTCATTAGTGAAAAATGTAAGACTTATC
>NC_029793.2:21561437-21570578 GCF_000816755.2 Arachis ipaensis
ATATAAATTATCTTCATCTGAAATTAATAGTTAATAACTATTAAATAATAATTTAATTAAATTTATTAAATCATCAAATAATTCTCTACTATCACATAAAAATAACTATACGATAATTTTACCATTAATTAAACACCATTGATGAACAACCAGTGATTAAGTTTCTTTTCAATCTTCTTCTCCTTAATGGTGTCCAAGCTTGGCCTCCACCCATTACTCCCAGCTGAAAGTTGCCTACTCAAATACTCCGGCCTCATCATCTCCGGCATCAAAAACTCTGAAAACTCGCACCTCACCGTCTCTTCCTCCCTTCTTCGGACCCCTCCACCGGCGTCTCTAGTCCCACCCTCCCCGCCGGCAAGACGCAAGAGCCACGGAACAAGCCTGGAGGAACAGACGATTTCCTTGGAACGCAAGGCAGAGTTAACGGCCAAGAGAATGCGGCGGCCGTCGTGGCTGGTCAAAGAGACAGGCTTCCCTTTCTTGACGGGAAGCATGAGGTAGACCTTGTTCATCTGAAGAATCTTGTCGGCCGGCAATGGAGTTGGCCGCTTCTGTTTCGTCGTCAAAGCCGAATCGAATTCCACAACTACCTGCTGCGGGTGCTCTAGCATGAGCTCTGCCACCGTTAGAGGTTGCTCATAGTCATGAATGGAACCGTCCCACAAGACGATTTTCGCTGTGGCTGCATTTGAAGGACGAAGGGAGAGTTGGTTTCCCATAATAACAAGATCGTAGTAATAAGGTTTGTTTTAAAGAAAGGGATTATTAATAACTTTTGATTCGGGTTGCGTTATATTGGAGGGAAATTATTAATGTACGTAACGGGGAATATATGTTTGTTAAACCGCTCCATCTTGTGACAAGAATAATTGTGGATTCTAGTGCCTCTGTTACTTGGCTCTTTCTTTCTGCTAGTTACAACGTTACTTCACGTTTTGACTTTGGAAATCGGATGTCTCCCTCAATTTTTTGTTCTTTTATTGATACAGTATTTTGTTCATACTTGAATAATAAGAACTAAACTTACTTAAAAATTGAATAACAAATTATTTATAAATTTTAAAAATTAATCACCAAATTAATCACTACTATATAATTTATATATTTTTTACATAAAATAATTATTTACTAAAATATTAAGTTTTTCTTAGTATAGTGTTACGGATCCGAGCCACGGATCCAGGACCCGAGACTGTACCCAACCCCGACTTCTCGGGTCCGACCCGCACCTCGCTCAGAAGGCCCAAAAACCGGCCCTCCAGAACTCCTAACCGACTTTTGAATTCACACGTCCATCTTATCTTAACCAGATAAGATAAGATAAGAATACCCATCATCTATAAATAGAGGACCAAAGTCCCTCCAGGTATTCATTCATTCCTCACACCTTCTACCTCTTAGATCCATTCTGACTTGAGCGTTGGAGTGTCTTTGCAGGTACCTCCCCCATTGCTCCAGTTAGGCAACCCGGCTTCAGCTCAGGTTCGCGGGTTCCCGATCCACCCTTCAAACCGTACCAGAGACATCTCGTACATTGGCGCCGTCTGTGGGGAACTTGCGCCAGCCAAGCCGGATGGGGGACGTCCTGGAGGAAACCCCCTTAAGCCAGGATGACTCTCGACCGCTTAACCCAACCCCAGAACACCGGGAGATCACAAACCAAGCAAGAATAGCAAGTACTGTCCATCACACGAACGACCACGTCGTCACGGACCAACGACATCCTGAGAAAGCTAGGGACAAAGCGGCACAGATCATCCAGGATCTCTGCCTCCGGGTCCAGGAGCTCGAAGGCAAACTGACTAATAGAGAAAAACACAACAACGAACGCGGAAGCCAGGCAACTTCCAGATCAAGATCTCGCCACGGCAGGTCACCAACCCGACGACACGATAGGAGAGACGGTCGCAGCACCTGACGCGACCACGGTCACGAGAAATCGCCGGAACGGCGATACAACAAGAAGCACAACCGCAGCGCTTCCCAAGATCTAAGTCGTCAACACAACTCAGACGAAGATCGGAGGTACCGAAATACCAAGCGCACAAGAAACGACTACACAATAATGGGAGCTACACCCTTCATAGAAAGAATCTTAAGAGCGAAACTCCCTAAAGGTTTCGACAAACCTACCGACATGAAGTACGATGGGATCAAAGACCCCCAAGAACATCTAACGGCCTTCGAGGCCAGGATGAACCTAGAAGGAGCGGCTGACGCGGTCCGATGCAGAGCCTTCCCGGTAACCCTTGCAGGGCCGGCAATCAAATGGTTCAACGCCCTCCCAAACGGATTCATAGCCATTTTCCACGATATAACATGAAAGTTCATGGCCCAGTTCACAACTAGAATCACCAAAGCCAAACACCCCATCAGCTTGCTAGGGGTCACGCAAAAACAAGAAGAATCCACAAGGAAATACCTCGACCACTTCACCGATGAATGCCTGACGGTCGACGGACTCACGGATTCTGTCGTGAGCCTTTGCTTAACCAACGGACTCATGAACGAAGATTTTCGTAAACACCTCACCACCAAACCAGTATGGACCATGCACGAGATCCAGAATGTCGCCAAAGATTACATCAATGACGAAAAAGTCAGCCAGGTTGTCGCTGCCAACAAACGGCAGCACGGCAACACCCAACACGGCAACTCGGCTTCTCGCCAAAATCCACCACCCAGAGAGAATCAAAGGGACCACCCCAGACCGACAAATACAAACCGACCACCAAGAATTGGCAAATTCTCTAATTACACGCCCCTGACAGCACCAATTACTGAAATATACCACCAAATAGCAGATCGAGGCATCATTCCGAAAGCCCGACAACTCAAAGAAAGGACGGGAGGCAACAAAACCCTCTACTGCGACTATCACCGAGGTTACGGTCACAAAACACAAGATTGTTTCGACCTTAAAGACGCCCTCGAACAGGCCATACGAGACGGCAAACTCCCAGAATTTGCCAAAATCATCAGAGAACCAAGACGCGCAGAAAGAGACAGGTCGCCGGAAAAAGACGGGCGTAACCCGAGAACCCAAAAGCAACCGCCCAGGGAAAGCCCAGAAGACGACCCAACCATCATCGTAAACGTCATTACGGGTAAGGACATATCAAGCAAGTCGAAACTATCAATAAAAAAAGATCTCAAAGTAATGGCAGTCAGAAACCAGACTCCAACCATTGCGGTCGACAACACGATAACCTTCTTACCAGAGGATTGCCAGCACGACACCTCGGCCGAAGACGCCCCCTTCGTCATCTCGGCTAGAATCGGAACAGGACTAGTACGAAGGATACTGGTAGACACCGGGGCAGACTCGAACATCCTCTTTACACGACATGGCTAGCCAACGTCGTACTAGTGAAAAAATCTAACGGGAAATGGCGAATGTGCGTCGACTACACGGACCTCAACAAAGCCTGCCCGAAGGACGCCTTTCCCCTACCAAACATCGACGGATTAGTAGATGCCGCATTCGGCCACCGATACCTCAGCTTCATGGACGCATATTCTGGCTACAATCAGATTCCGATGCACCGACCAGACGAAGAAAAAACAGCGTTCATCACCCCAGACGGGACATACTGCTACACAGTGATGCCCTTCGGCCTGAAAAACGCTGGAGCCACCTATCAAAGACTCGTCAACAAGATATTTCAAAACCTGTCCGGAAGCAAACTAGAAGTCTACATAGACGACATGCTCGCTAAGACTGAATCCAACGAACAACTCACCGACGACCTCAAGGTCATAATGAACACCCTACGAAAGCACCAAATGCGACTCAACCCAGCAAAATGTGCCTTCGGGATGGAGGCAGGGAAGTTCCTCGGCTTTATGATCACGCAACGCGGAGTTGAAGCAAACCCGGAGAAATGTCGCGCCGTCCTCGAAATGACGAGCCCAAAAAACCTTAAAGACATCCAAAAGCTCACCGGCCGATTGACGGCGTTATCACGCTTTCTCGGGGCATCGGCTCAAAAAGCGATCCCTTTCTTCAAACTAATGAAAAAAGGAGCCCCTTTTAAATGGGAGACGGAGTGTGAGGAAGCGTTCCAGCATTTCAAGAAAGTCCTAGCGGAACCACCAATCCTTGCCAAACCCCAAACAGGGGAAACACTCTACCTATACCTCTCCATTACGGAAGAGGCACTCGCAGCAGCACTCATCCGTGAAAACATGAAAAAGGAACAAGAACCTATCTACTTCATAAGCAAAGTCTTGCAAGAAGCGGAAACTCGCTACTCACGACTAGAAAAATTAGCTTTTACACTCCTCACGGCCTCCCAGCGCATGCGACAATACTTCCAGGCCCACCCCTTGACGGTCCGAACCGACCAGGCGGTCAAACAAGTACTACAAAAACCCGACCTTGCGGGAAGAATGTTAGCGTGGTCCATCGAACTATCACAATTCCAAATCAGGTTCGAACCCCGGTACGCGATCAAAGCACAGGCCATGGCCAACTTTATCACCGAGATGACCCCAGGAAACTCTTCCCCCGAATCGTGGAAACTACATGTTGACGGCTCATCGAACGTCACCTCTGGAGGTGCCGGAGTCATTCTCGAAAGTCAGAACGGAGTCGTAATGGAACAATCAGTACGATACGAATTCCCAGTCTCAAACAACCAGGCAGAATACGAGGCCCTCCTGGCAGGCCTAGCCCTAGCTCGGGAGGTCGGAGCAAAGGTCCTAGAGGTAAACACCGACTCACAGGTAGTCAGCTCCCAAATTAACAGAGACTACCAGACACGAGACCCCCTACTCCAACAGTACCTCGCCAAGGTAAACAAACTAAAAGAAGGATTCGAGCGAGTTACCATAAAACATGTCCCTAGAGAACGAAACACCAGGGCAGACCTACTTTCCAAACTAGCCAGTACCAAACCAGGACACGGTAACAAATCGCTAATCCAGGAAGTCGTCAAGTCACCCTCCGTGTCAACGACAACCAACGCTCATCTGACACTCTCGAACCAAGGATCTTGGACCTACCCTATCCTACAGTACTTCCTTGACGGAACACTGCCGCCGGATCCCAAAGAGGGAAAACGAATAAAACGGGAAGCCGCCAACTATACCGTTGTCACAGGACAGTTATACAAACGCGGATTCTCGCAACCCCTACTCAAATGCGTCAAACCCGAGAAACATACTCCGTGAAATCCACGAAGGTTGCTGCGGCCACCACCTCGGAGGCAAAACATTAGCCCAAAAAGTTATCAGAGCAGGCTACTTCTGGCCCACGGTTATCCGGGATTCCATACAAATAGTTAAAAGCTGCGACAAATGCCAAAGGCACGCCAATATCCACCAAGCCGCGCCACACTAGCTCAGCATCATATCGGCAGAACGGCCATTCGGCACCTGGGGGATCGACCTCGTCGGACCCTTCCCTACGGCACCCGGTCAACTCCGGTATCTCATCGTCGCCATAGACTACTACACCAAGTGGATCGAAGCCGAACCCTTAGCCTCCATAACGGCAGCCCAATGCCGTAAATTCCTCTGGCGATAGATCATCACCCGATTTGGGATCCCCGAGATCGTTATCTCGGACAACAGAACCCAATTTGCTGACAAAAAGTTCAGAGAATTCTTAGAAGGACTACACGTATCTCACCGTTTCAGCTCGGTAGAACACCCCCAAACAAACGGACAGGTGGAATCCACAAACAAGATAATCGTCAAGGGACTCAAGAAACGGCTCGACGAAGCCAAAGGACTATGGGCCGACAAACTCGGATCGGTCCTATGGTCATACCGAACCACACCGCAAACGACCACGGGAGAAACACCCTTCTGATTAACATACGGTGTGGAAGCGGTCATCCCGGTAGAAATCGGAGACCCAAGCCCCAGAAAAACGGTCGGCGGTAACGACGAAGAAGCAGAACGAGACCTCATTGACGAGGAAAGAAGCATAGCTCATATCAAAGAGCTAGCCCTAAAACAGAGAATCAGCTTAAGATACAAACATGGCGTCATCCGACGAGAATTCACGACCAACGATCTCGTCCTACGACGAAACGACATCGGTCCCCCGACCCCAGGAGAAGGGAAACTCACCCCCAACTGGGAAGGACCATACAGAATCAAGGCGGTAATCGGAAAAGGAGCATACAAACTCGAACGACTTAACGGCGACGAAGTCCCAAGGACCTGGAACGCCACAAATTTACAGCGATACTACACCTAGGCTGACCTAACTAGGTCACCCCTTTTTTTTCACTTGTTTATGTATCTTCCCATTTTACAACCCTCAAATTTGCTTATCTTCCCATTTTTACAACTCTTGAAAATTGCTTAAGTATCAATCCCGGGTACTCTTTCCCCCCAAAGACGGAGGGTTTTAACGAGGCCCACCCATCAATAAAATTTCATTAAAAGGCTATCCCTAAACTCTTCAATTTTAAGATGTCCCAAATACGGAACAAAATTACGGCCACGACTGGGGGACCGATCACCCCCCAGGCCCAACACACGGATATCCACGAAAATACGACCACACAACGGTCAGCCCATCCCAAACGGAATGAAATAAACCAAAAAACGGAACAGTCTTAAACGGAATATACAAAAAAGGCCTGAACGGCTGAAAAAGTCATTTAACGAAATACGGAGTTACGAAGTCACGGTTACACGGCCCACGGCCAAACCAAAATATCCAAAAAACAAGCCAAGTCTCAAGACAAAAATACAAAATTACAAAGAGATAAGCTACTCGAGGTCGACTATCCGGCCATCACAAACGGTCTTGAACGCTCCCATCACGGACACGTCCACGCCCGGAGCCAGCACCAGGGCCTGTGCCTTCATCATCTCCTCGGTAGCAGCAATCGCATCCTTAGCATCAGCCAACAACTCCGTTTTTTCCCTCTTCAAGGCAGCAACCTCGGCCTTCAAAGCCTCCGTCTCACCGAGAAGCACGGCAGCCTGGGAACCCGCATTAGAAGCCTTTTGCCGCTCCTCACCCAGTTGAGAAAGAAGTGAAGTTTCAACCTCGAAAAGCCGGAGAATCTCTGCCCCGGCCTCCTCAGAAGACTTCACTGCCTTTTCCCTCGCAATCTCGGCAGCCTCAAGCTTCTCCTTCAGCTTAACCATTTCAGCCTGAGAGTGACGGAGTTTCTTATCCAGCAAACCAACTTGGGCCATCACGGGCTCATCCTTTCGAACAACGACAGCAGACCGAAGGAGGGCACGGTACACCGACTTGGCCTGGAACGAAACATCGCAACCATAAAAAAACGGCTCCGTACCAGGCATCAAGTGTTGATCAATAAAACCCGGGGCATCGAAACGACGATCCATCACACTAGGCACCAAACCCTCCTCCTCAAAAGTCTCACTGCTCGGGTCCTCAGGCCTTTTTCTCTTCCGAGAAGCCTCAGCAGCCGTCACTACGACGACTTCAGAAGAGTTCGCAGGACCAGGAGAAACTTGAGCATCGGCCCGCACACCCGAGGAAACCACCTCTTGAGAAACTGGCTGAGAATCCACGGCAAGGTTAGAAACAGGAGTAGCCGGAGACGACGACCCCTCCTCCTGGGCCATCGCCGCCTTCAACCGTGCCAAGGAAGTCAAACCACCAGCCATCTCAACTGAAAGAAAACAAAAATCCCAAGTTAAAAAAACGGGAAAACAAACATAAAAACCAAAGGAAAGAACAGACACACACCAACATACGACCGACAAGCAACCGGATCACCCATCACATCCCGAGGATTAAGAGGACGCTCTCCAAACAACTGCCATAGAACAAGAGCAACATCCCGCTCCTCCGAGGAAAGGAACTCTTTCGAAACCCGAGTAAACACCGACGGCCCTGCCTTAAAGTTCCAATAGGTGGGGAACCGACGCTCACCCTCCAATGTCAGCAAAAAAGGATGATGCCTGGTGCACGAAATTGTGATCTCCAGGCTCGAACAAATCCTGGTAATGGCTCCAAAGCTTGGTGCTCTGATCTTAATTCATAATTTGTCACAACTTCGATACAACTAACCAGCAAGTGCACTGGGTCGTCCAAGTAATACCTTACGTGAGTAAGGGTCGAATCCCATGGAGATTGTTGGTATGAGGGTTTACATGAGTAAGTATTTGATGTATAAATCCACTTCCGGGGCCCACTTGGTGTGTGTTTGGGCTGAACTTAAGTGTTGCACGTGCAGAGGCCAATTGTGGAGTTGAATGCCAGTTTTTGTGCCAGTTTGGGCGTTCAACTCTGGTTTTGGATCCTTTTCTGGCGCTGGACGCTAGATTTGGGTAGAAAGCTGGCGTTGAACGCCAGTTTACGTTGTCAATTCTTGGTCAAAGTATGGACTATTATATATTGCTGGAAAGCCCTGGATGTCTACTTTCAACGCAATTGGAAGCGCGCCATTTCGAGTTCTGTAGCTCCAGAAAATCCACTTTGAGTGCAGGGAGGTCAGAATCCAGAGCTCCACACCTTAATCTATGGAGTGTAGAAACTCTACCGTTGAAAATACATAAGTGAAAGGTTCAGGCATGGCCGAATGGCCAGCCCCCATGGTTAGGGACAGCTTGGTTTAGCCGCTTAGACCAGGATTTTATTCCTTTTTGGCCCTCCTATCCACTGATGCTCAAAGCCTTGGGTTCCTTTTTATTTCCCTTGCCTTTTGGTTTTAAGGGTTATTGGCTTTTTGCTCTTGCCTCTTGGTTTTAAGAGCTTTGGCTTTTTCTGCTTGCTTTTTCTTTTTCTTTCTATTTTTTTTTTCCGCCTATTTTTTTTTTCTGCAAGCTTTGTTCTTTGCTGCTTTTTCTTGCTTCAAGAATCATTTTTATGATTTTTCAGATTATCAAATAACATGTCTCCTAGTCATCATTCTTTCAAGAGCCAACATATTTAACATTCTTAAACAACAACTTCAAAAGACATATGCACTGTTCAAGCATACATTCAGAAAACAAGAAGCATTGTCACCACATCAATATAATTAAACTAAGTTCAAGGATAAATTCGAAACCCATGTACTTCTTGTTCTTTTGAATTAAAACATTTTTCATTTAAGAGAGGTGATGGATTCATAGGACATTTATAACTTTAAGACATAGTTACTAACTACTAATGATCATGTAATGAAGACACAAACATAGATAAGCACATAG
>NC_029793.2:21571577-21573224 GCF_000816755.2 Arachis ipaensis
GATGTTGAATTTTGAAGGTAGTGGGTGTATGGATGTGAGTGGTAAATGGAAAGTAGAAGGGATGATCATGAATGGGAAGAGAGATGATGAGGTAGGTGGGGATACTGTGGGGTCCGCAGATCCTGAGGTGTCAAGGCATTTACATCCCTGCACCAATTTAGGCATGTAAAATGCCCTTGCACACAACTCTGGGCGTTCAGCGCCAGGTTGGTGCCCTTTTTGGGCGTTCAACGCCCCTTTGCTGCCATTTCTGGCGTTGAACGCCAGAACCATGCTTGTTCTGGGCGTTCAGCGCCAGGATGCTCCCATTCTGGGAGTTCAGCGCCAGAACTTTGAAAATCAATTTTGAAAAGATAGGAAGTTAGGAGGTTAGGAAAGATATTTTGAAAAGATATTTTTGAAAAAGATAAGATGAGAAGATATTTTTGAAAAGATATGATAGAAATTAGTTTTTGAAAAAGATTTGAATTTTTAAAATCACAATTAATGACTTGATTCACAAGAAATCACAAGATATGATTCTAGAATTCAAAGTTTGAATCTTTCTTAACAAGCAAGTAACAAACTTCAAATTTTTGAATCAAAACATTAATTGATTATGTTATTTTCGAAAATTTGGTATAAAAATAGGAAAAAGATTTTTGAAAAGTATTTTTGAAATTTTCGAAAATAACTAAGAATTTTGAAAAAGATTTGATTTTTGAAAAAGATTTTGAAAAAGATAAGATTTTCAAATTGAAAATTTGATTTGACTCATGAGAAACAATTTGATTTTAAAAATTTTTGAAAAAGTCAATCCAAATTTTCGAATTTGATGAGAGAAAAAGAGAAAGATATTTTTTTGATTTTTTTAAATTTTTATGAAAAACATGAAAATTATGCAATGCATGAAATTTTTAGATCAAAACAATGAATGCATGCAAGAATGCTATGAATGTCAAGATGAACACCAAGAACACTTTGAATGCCAAGATGAACATCATAGACACAATTTTGAAAAACTTTTAATGCAAAGAAAACATGCAAGACACCAAACTTAGAATTCTTTAATGCTTAGGCACTAAGAATTCAAAAATGCATATGATAAACATGAAAAGACACAAAACAAAAAATCATCAAGATCAAACAAGAAGACTTACCAAGAACAACTTGAAGATCATGAAGAACATCATGAATGCATGAAATTTTCGAAAAAAATGCAAGATGCACATGCAATTGACACCAAACTTATGATATGACTCAAGACTCAAACAAGAAACATGAAATATTTTTTATTTTTGTGATTTTCTAAATTTTTTTTGGATTTTTATTTTATATTTTTCGAAAAATTATTTTGAAAAAGAAAAATAAGGATTCCAAAATTTTTAATATGAATCCCAGGAATCTTATGCTCTAAAGCTCCAATCAAAGGGTCAGGCATGGCTTAATAGCCAGCCAAGCTTTAGCATATAATTACATGGACTGGAGTGATTAGTTGAATACCAATCCCAAAGCAGTTTGGGTATGGCTTTACAGCCAGATAGGATTCAACATGTTTCATGAAACACTAGAATTCATTCGTAAAAATCTTGAAGCCATAGAATAATTTATTTTTGAAAACATTATTTTTATTATTTTATTTTATTTTATATTTTTTTTTTCGAAAAA
>NC_029793.2:21573245-21584543 GCF_000816755.2 Arachis ipaensis
AAAACATCCCTAAAAGTAACTAGATCCTACTAAAAACATACTAAAAACAATGCCAAAAAGCGTATAAATTATCCGCTCATCAATGCCCCCTTGCGGGACGAACCTTAAAATACCCACTCTTAAAACCATGAAAAGAATCTTCGTACAACCCGAAGACCCGACGATGAGGCTGAGCTCTAAAAGACACATATCCCTTCTTGTGCTTCCCCTCCTTAGTTGGAAGGGTACACAAGAAGAGAAAAAGGAAGACGTTTATCGAGGCAGGAAGCTCCAAAAACTCGCAAACAAGCTCGAAAGACCGTATCGCCGCCCAGCTATTCGGATGTAACTGGGACGGCGCCACGGAGCACCGACTCAATAACTGCTGAACAAATGGAGAAAAGGGGAGCCAAACGCCGAGCCGGGTAAACATCGCCTCGTACACCCACATCCAATCCGGCACAGTTGGGGAGTCAAGATTAGTATAGCAGACCCTCTCGTCAACCCCAGGGAGGGAAAGCTCATAATGGCGTTCGGCGTCGCCACCCCCACAAACAGCTCCTTGATCACGAAGCCGCTGAAGGTCCACCTCCGTCATCCGCGACGGCGTCCCCCACACGTCACTAGTGACCCAAGAAAAAAGATCGAGGACACCCCCCGCCGGGGCCACCGGAGGCCTCACACCCTCAGTCCTTCGACGAGCCATACCTAAAATAGCGACGAGCACCACCGTCAACCAAACCCCGCGGCAGAAAATGGTGGATCAAACCAAACAAACACTACTAAACACCACCAATTATACGGCGGCGCTCGCCCCCTTACAAAACCCACTACCCCAATAAACCTATCTACCATAACGCAATGCCATCATACACCAGAAAACAAATTCTAATCTACACTAATCAGAGACAAAACAAAACACGAAGGAAGATAAAAGGAAACAGAAAGAAGCAGAATAACACCAACCTGATAATGCGAAGGAAATAAACCCAAGGAGAAGATGCTACGGCAGAAGATCAAACAAAAACCACAGAGTGCGAAAGGAAAGTAGAAAATGCTCTTTTGGAAGAAGAAAGCAGTAGAGAAATGAAGCAAACGAGGGAACTGAAGAAAGAAAACCAAAACGGTTTTGAAAAAATAAAATAACGCAAATACCCCTGAAAAGCAAAGCAAACATGAGGGCAAAAGAGGGAAACACCCCCTCGCAATAAATGCCCCCTTGGAAAAAGTAACTAATAAATCACGCCTCGAAAAACACAACGGGCGCAGCGGATACGGAAGAGTCACGTCAGACCTAAGCGGTCAGACGAATCTCCCACGAGACGAAACCGAGACACCGACCTCATCTCGAAAGAACCAAATGACCACTCGAGAAAAACTAAAGGCCTAAGCCCACGGTGAAAATAGCATCTCCCAGCGACAGATCGACCTCGCTCGCTCTCCCGCTGCGGGGGCAACTGTTACAGATCCGAGCCACGGATCCAGGACCCGAGACTGTACCCAACCCCGGCTTCTCGGGTCCGACCCGCACCTCGCTCAGAAGGCCCAAAAACCGGCCCTCCAGAGCTCCTAACCGACTTTTGAATTCACACGTCCATCTTATCTTAACCAGATAAGATAAGATAAGAATACCCATCATCTATAAATAGAGGACCCAAGTCCCTCCAGGTATTCATTCATTCCTCACACCTTCTACCTCTTAGATCCATTCTGAATTGAGCGTCGAAGTGTCTTTGCAGGTACCTCCCCCCATTGCTCCAGTCAGGCAACCCGGCTTCAGCTCAGGTTCGCGGGTTTCCGATCCACCCTTCAAACCGTACCAGAGACATCTCGTACATATAGTAATTAATTTTTTTATGAATACTAAAAATAAGTCACTGCTTTATTTTTATGTACTTTTATTTGTATTTATATAATGTTTGATTATAAATATGAATTTAGTTTGATTTTACTGATTATAAAATTTGATTATAAATATAAATATGTTATTTATCTGAATTTCTCTATGTGTTTTTATAGTTGGTTTAATTAAAGTAGTGGGTTTTTTTTTTTCTGTAACGGACTTATATTTTAACTAAGTAGTTAAAGTTGGCTTCACTAAATAACAATTTGTAACTTTGTTCATTGTCTAACAACAATTTATATTTATACTGCTAATACACATAGGTTAAACCGAATCGAATCTATTCAAAACATGATCCAAATCGGTTCCAAAATTATTCTGAATAAAATTGATAAATTCGAACTAAAAAAAATATGTTTAGAGTCTAGTCAAGTTTCAGGCTAAATTGAAATATGTTTAGTATCGAAAGTAAAGGTTATGAATAGCCTAAAGAAGGGGGTTGAATCTATGACCTCTTTTAAATTTGTGCACTTTAACTTTAAATTGGATTTAACTCAATGTTGTTGTTGAGTCTGTAATGTTAACTTTAAACTAGATTTAACTTGAGCTTCCTTTTTTTCGTTTCAGGTAATTGGGACATGGTTAAGCTTAAAAGCTGACTTCCGGACTTGACGGTTCAAAAGATTTTGGCTATATCTCCTCCCTCTACTTGGAAGGAAGGCGATTATATTGCGTGGACAAACTCTGTTGATAGAGCTTTTTCCTTGAAAACTGCCTATAACTCCTTACAAGACGACATGGGAATCCAGAATCAGATTTTCAAACTCATTTGGAGATGGAAAGGTCCGGAAAGGATTCGGTATTTTTTATGGCTTGTGGCTCATGACGCCATCCTCACCAATGCCGAAAGGGTTAGAAGACACATGTCACAAAATGCAGCTTGTCCAAGATATCAACACAGAGATGAGACAGCTATGCATGTACTTCGTGATTGCTATTTTGCTAGAGCTACCTGGAATTTGTTGCAGTCAGGTAACCATGTTGCTGATTTTTTCAATATGAATTACATGGATTGGCTCATCAAGAACTTGTCTGTATCTGGAGATTGGGCAGTGAGATTTGGTGTGATGTTATCTTCACTGTGGTACACGCTAAAAACAAGCAAGCATTCGAAGGAAAGAGTTCTAATCCTACAGGGGTTGCTGAGGTTGTTAAGAGCAAGAATTATGAGTTTAGCATGGTAATGAAGGCGAATATTACACCGAAGAAAGTCAGTACTAATCGGGAGTTAATTCGCTGGTTCCTCCCTTATGAAGATGCCATTAAGATAAATGTTGATGGATTCTTCTTCAGCCATACAGGGAATGTGAGTTGTGGGTGCCTCTTCCGCAACCATCTAGGAAGGTTTATTACAGGGTTCTCTTGCAATTTAGGGGACTGTTCGATTATGCAAGCCGAGCTGTGGAACATTATTAAAGGACTCCAAATCACAGTAGCTAATGAATTTCGGTGGGTGGTTATTGAGTTGGACTCTGAGATGGCCATTAAGTTTGTTAATAATGGTTATTCAGCCCATCATCCTTGTGCACCTCTCCTTGAGGACATTGCTATTTTTATAAGAAGAATTTCTCAGGTGAGTTGAAATCATATTCTTCGAAAAGCGAATTCGGTGGCTAACATTTTGGCTAAGAAGGAACAGGATCTTTTGTATAGAATTCATGTTTTCGATGCTCCTCCTCTGGATACCATTATTCATGCGCTTTCTTCAGATGCTGTTGGCTTTCTCAGATTGAGAGGATGAAATTAGTTTACTTGGTTGCTTGCTGTTTCTGTTGGGGTCCTTGACCCCTACTCTACCAAAAAAAAAAAAAAAACTTGAGTTTCCTTTTATTTGCTTACTTTCAAAAGCTTTTCATCAATGACTTAAGGATAATCACATAGGTTTGCAGAGAGAAAAGAGAAGGAGTTCAATTGCTTGGTAATGAATCGGATTAGAGGAGAGTGTTACATCTTTTCATTTTGATTAGTGATTAGCAACAATTTGTTATGGGCCACAAAAGAATGTGTTGTTTGCTATTAGATATTGTTTATTGTAATATTATTTTATTTAACTTACACACTAACCAAACAAATTATACACACAATTAAATTTTAACTCAAAATTATAATGTTTAATTATTATTAAATTATTATTTTGTTTTCTCAAACTCAACAGAAGGCTAATATACACTAGTGCCGCAAATTGAAGAATGAATTATACTTCATCTTAAAATAGACCTAAAACTTTGTCTTTTACAAATTTTACAAATTAACTAGAATAAAGTATCCTAAGAAAAATAAACTCATGAAAAAGAACGAAAATCAACCACAAAGGGATAAAAGAAATCAACCGCAAGGATAACTTTAATTTTCGTTTGTTTTCTAAGTAGAATAAATCGATCAAAATAAAAACACCACGGTTAATTTGACATGTGTATTGTAATATTTATTTCTTGAAGGTGATTCGGTTAAAAGTTAAAGAGACGCATATATATACTTCTATTCAAATTTCTAAGTTCTAATTCTAAGGTTATCTTTCTTTGCTTAGCGACATATGTTGGACGCGGTTTTATCTTTTAATTTTTTATATTTTACTATTTTGTCATCTAAAATTCTAAATTACCATTATAATAAAGAAAAAAAATTAATTTTAGCACAATATAAGAAAAAATATATAAAATATAAATTAATTACGTGTTTTTGTTTCACAGCTTAGAATTTTGAAGATTTAATAATTTTCGTGAGATAATTATTAGTGTTGCAAGTGTAAGGAGTGTTGAAGTTAGTCCCACATTAAAGAAAACAAGGAAGAGTGAGGAGTTTATAAGATGAGAGACCTATTAACTTGACACTTTAACGTTTTGAGTTAGATGTAGTGTCTTTTCATCTAATGTTCTCTCACTTGATTTCTCCCCGAAGTCTCCCCGGTGGTCGAGAGCTCCCCACGATGACCCAACAACCAGTATGAAAGAGCCTAGCAGCGGAACGACACAAATATCCAACACAAGAACAATATGAAAACGAGAATTTTGTTTTCCCTCTTCTTTCTCCCTTTTGTGGCTACACTCTCACACTCTCAAAAGACCCCAAAATCTGATTAGGGTTGTGGCACAATGGGTGCAAAGAGACACCCTCAAAATGTTGGGTTTGGGCCTCACAAAGGAGAGAAAAACCCAATAAATCTCCCCCTTCTCGACTAGGTGGAGGCCCTCGCCATTCCGGCGATCAAACAACATGTTTCAAACTTATCTCTTGACAATGCTTTTGTCATCATATCAGCACCATTGTCATCAGTGTGAACTTTCTCAAGTTCCAACAACTTGGAATCTAACACATCCCGTATCCAGTGATACCTAACATCAATATGTTTAGATCTTGCATGAAAAGTAGAATTCTTGGCAAGATGAATAGCACTTTGGCTATCACACAACAATACATAACGGTCTTGCTTGAAACCAAGTGCTGCAAGAAACTTCTTCATCCACAACAACTCTTTACATGCTTCAGTTGCTGCAATAAACTCTGCCTCTGTGGTAGAAAGTGCAACACACTTCTGTAGCCTTGACTGCCATGAAATAGCTCCCCCTGCAAACTTGACCAAATAACCTGAAGTAGACTTTTGAGAATCAATATCTCCTGTCATGTCTGCATCAATAAAGCCAACTAGCAAAGGTTTCTCACCACAAAAACTCAAACTCAAGTTAGTTGTACCTTTGAGATATCTCATAATCCTTTTAACAGTATTCCAATGTTCTTTACCTGGATTAGAGAAAAAACGACTCACAGTACCAACCGCATGAGCAATGTCTGGTCTAGTACACACCATAGCATACATCAAGCTTCCAACAGCTGATGCATAAGAAATTTTATCCATTACTTGCTTCTCCTCATCAGTGGTTGGACACTGCTTGGTGCTCAACTTAAAATGAGGAGCAAAAGAACTAGAAACATATTTGGCATCATTCATGCCAAACCTTTGAAGCACCCTCTTTATGTACTTCTTCTATGACAAATAAAGCTTCTTGGAATCTCTATAACGAGTAATAGTCATGCCCAAAATTTGTTTGGCAGTACCCAAGTCCTTCATAGCAAAGAACTTGCTCAACTGTTTCTTCAACTCATTAATCCTCAAAGAATTTTTGTCCACAATCAAAATATCATCCACATAAAGCAAAAGAATGATAAAATCATCATCGAAAAATTTTTGCACAAATACACAATGATCTGAAGTTGTCTTACGGTAACCATGCTCCCCATAACAGATTCAAACTTCTTGTACCACTGTCTTGGAGCTTGCTTCAACCCATAAAGACTCTTCTTAAGCTTACACACAAAATCTTCCTTTTCTTTAACAATAAAGCCCTCCGGTTGCTCCATGTAGATCTCCTTATCTAAATCACCATGAAGAAAAGTTGTCTTCACATCCATTTACTCGATCTCCAAATCAAGAGACGCTGCTAATCCAAGTACAGCACGAATGGATGACATCCGATCCTCAAAACAGGAGAAAATATCTCCTCATAATCAACACCTTTTCTCTGGCTAAAGCCTCTAACAACCAATCTAACTTTATACCGAGACTTAGAATTGTGTTCTTCATTCTTGATTCTGAATACCCATTTGTTCTTCAAAACTTGCATACCCTTCGGTAGCTTCACCAACTCATAGGTATCATTCTCAAGTAAGGACTTCATTTCTTCTTGCATAGGTTCAAGCCATTGAGCTTTGCTTTCATCTTCAACAGCCTCTCCAAAGCATTTAGGTTCTCCCCCATCAGTCAATAAAACAAACTCATGTGGAGAATACCTTGACGAAAGCTTTCTCTCTCTTGTAGACCTTCTAAATGCATTTGCAGGAATTTATAAAGCTGGTTATTCATCTTGATCATCATCACCAACTTCATCAAGTATCGGATCAACTAATCCATCTTCACCTGCACTTGTATCATGCTCATTATTTTGAACTTCAACTTTACCATCTTCTACTATAGGCATAGAGGGAGTAATATCCAAGTCAGAAAAATCATCATTAGGCTGAACCATTGGCTTCTTCGCATTATCAACATCCTTCAATGTTTGGTTTTCAACAAAGACAACATCTCTACTCCGAATCACCTTCTTGCTAACAGGATCATAAAACCTGTAACCAAACTCATCCATGCCATAGCCAATAAAAATACACTGCCTAGTCTTTACATCAAGCTTAGATCTCTCATCTTTAAGAATATGAACAAAAGCTTTACATCCAAAGACTCTTAAATGATCATAAGAAACATCTTTACCTGACTATACCTTCTCTGACACTTCAAATTGCAAGGGAACACATGGTGTCCACTTCAAGACATGAACAACGATGCTCAAAAATTCACCCAAAAGGATTTTGCCAATCCAAACTGTGATAATAAGCACCTAACTCTTTCAACTAGTGTTTTGTTCATCCTTTCAGCCAAGCCATTCAACCGAGGAGTCTTCGGAGGAGTCTTCTGATGTCTTATACCATGCTCTTTACAATAAGCATCAAATGGACCTGAGTACTCACCACCGTTGTCAGTACGAATGCATTTCAACTTCTTTCCAATTTCTCTTTCAACAGAAGCTTGAAATTGCTTGAACACATTCAAAACTTGATCTTTGGTCTTCAAAGTGTAAACCCATAATTTTCTAGAATGGTCATCAATAAAGGTTACAAAATAGATAGACCCTCCAAGTGTTCTTGTCTTCATCAGCCCACATACATTAGAATGCACCAAGTCAAGTATCTCCGACTTCCTTGAAGGTGGATGGCTCTTGAAAGAAACCATATTTTGTTTTTCAGCAAAGCAATGGTTACACTTTTACAAAGCAACCTTACAACTCGATAAAAGATTCTTCTTGGATAACATATTCATGCCCTTCTCACTCATATGACATAATCTCTTATGCCATAAATCAGTTTCATCAACAAACTCAGCAGCATTAACAACATTTTTCACAATCTTTGCTTGAGTTAAATAAAGAGTAGAGTGTCGTGTACCTCTAGCAACAACCATGGAACTCTTGGTGAGCTTCCAACTATCACAAGAGAATGAGCTATCCAAGTCTTCATCACAGAACTTACCAACAGAAAGTAAGTTCAACCAAATATCTGGAACATACTTCACACGCTTCAAAGTCAACTTGGTACTGTTGGAGGTTTCTAAGCAAACCCGTTCAACATCAACACATTTTGCAACACCTTGATGAGCCATTTTCACATCACCATAATCACCAGGAGTATAAGAGGTAAACAAATCCCTCCTAGATGCAACATAAATAGAAGCACCACTATCAATCACCCAACTAGTGCTATTATCAACAACGTTAACATATTCAAACTCCTCAACAAGAAGAAAATCATCATGAGTAACATTAACCTTGTCTTCATTGCTATCATCATCTTTATTTTTGCTCTTGTCTTTACTTGCCTTGGCTTTCTCCTTCTTTAGCTACCAACAAAATTTCTTCACATGTCCCTTTTGACCACAATGATGACACTCAATATTATACTTTCCTCGAGACTTGCTTATGCTTTGATCTCTACTTTTAGGACCTCGACTTTTGTTTCTCCCCCTAGACTCAGAAACAAGAACATTTGAATGTGTAGTCGATGTACCTTGTGACTTTCTTCTCATCTCTTCATTCAAAACACTGCTCTTGGCAAGATCCATAGAGATTACACCATCTGGAGCAGAATTGGACAATGACATTCTAAGAATTTCCCACGAGTTTGGTAAGGAGCCAAGAAGTAACAATCCTTGAACCTCTTCATCAAACTTGATACCCATGGAAGATAACTGATTCATTTTTTCTTGGAAGTTATTCAAGTGATCTATCATTGGTGTCCCATCTGTATATTTCAAAGCCAACAACTGCTTGATAAAAAATATCTTGTTATTCCCAGTTTTTTGAGCATACAACTGTTCAAGTTTAATCCAAAGGGTCCAAGCATGTGTCTCTCCAATAATATGGTTCAACACATTATCGTCAACCCACTGCCTAATATATCCACAGACTTGTCTATGCAACAAAATCCAATCATCATCAGATTTATCATTAGGCTTCTCTGTACCAAAAACTGGTTGATGAAAATTTTTTGACATAAAGCAAATCTTCCATCTTTGACTTCCACAAATCATAATTAGGACCATTAAGAGTGATCATCCTACTAGTATTAGTATTAACTTCCATTGTTCACAGAATCACAAGCCCAGAAAAATACCAACAAACTCTGATACCAGTATGAAAGAGCCTAGCAGTAAAAACGACACAAATATCCAACACAAAAATAATATGGCAGCAACTATAACAAGCAAATATAGCAAGTAAAGCAATAACAAGAATACACCAAGATTTTAACGTGAAACCCCCTCAATGTGAGAGGTAAAAACCACGGGTCGTCCAGACCAATGAAATATCTCTACTATAATCAAATGAGGTACAAGAGAGTCTCAAACAAAGCACAAAAATGTGCATATAGCCAGCCAAAACATCAAAGCACTAAAGCTTACAAATGAAAAGCAAGAAGATGAAATATACCCCAAAAAACAAAGTTGCTGTCGAAGCCAATTTCTCCCTCTGTAGACCTCCAATTAAAATCTTCACCGTTCAGAATGAATAAAAAGATGTGAAAAATCTACAGTCCAAATATCACATCGATCCAACGGTGAAAGAATGAGAAATTACCGTTCAAAGATTGCTACTTTGTGTAAAAATGGGAAACCTAATTTCTCTCTTGTGAAGACAATTTCTCCCACTGTAAATCTCTAATTAACATCTCCACCGACCAGAATAAAGAACAAGATGATAGAAACACGCAGTTAAAATTTTAAGCTGATCCAACGATGAACAAATGAGAAACTGCTATTTGAAATTTACTGCTTTGGATAAAAACGGAAATTCTGTTTTCCCTCTTCTTTCTCTCTTTTGTGGCTACACTCTCACACTCTCAAAAGATCCCAAAATCTGATTAGGGTTGTGGCACAATGAGTACAAAGAGATACCTTCAAAATGTTGAGTTTGGATCTCACAAAGGAGAGAAAAACCCAACAATAATATGGTACAATCATCCATTATTTCGTTCCGCTTTCAATTGTTAGTAGTCAACAAAAGAGTACTTGCATGTGCACAGGTTGGATAGCATTATGTCATTACCGTATGGTGTATGTATATTACATTGTACGCTATATCATCAATAATCTAATGTACGATTAGGCGTAAACTAGAATTCATTTGATCACCCTCACTGAAGTACGGGACCACGTGTTATGTATGGCATATTGGAAGGATAATCATTTTGCTTCGATCCTACGTTTTAATTTGTGATAGATAGTAGTCATGTTTAGTTAGATGAAGAAAGGGATGAGTTAAAAAACCATGAATGTTATTACGTTATTTACTAATCTACTTTATTGGTGCATTGATGTTCATTCTTTTTATGCTTTGAGATTTATACATCAATATGTCCTTCAATTAATAGATCACTCTGTTATTTCTTCCTATAGATTTTCAATCTTCCGATGAATGCTCCCAAATTATTCCTTGTTCCACACCCTAAGAGGCTTCTGAATTGTTTTCATTTTCTCCAACAAGTTCATTTCACTAAGTTTTAGTGCTGTTTTGTATTGTGTCATTGTGTCTTTTGTGACTTACGTAGTCTTATATTTGAATCTCCTCTTATTTAGATATTGTGAGGGTTTGAACCATAAAAAAAAGGTGAGTTTTATGGTAACATGGGATTAAGTGGCTAAAGGTAGTTAAAGTTTGACTGATATTATAATGACATGTGGCAAAGAGAATCTTTCCATTGAGCGGATCAATGTTGAGCGCAGTAAGTGAGAGTAGGTTACAGCAAGAATATTTGGGAAATTGTCCCAACCAATAACTTTTTTCTGTTACATGGGTCTTGTATGGATGGATGAAAACATGAAATGAAAATTTTGGTTGGGTGTTTCAAAAAAAAAAAAAATGAATATGATATTTGAAAATGCAATCTCATTTAATAGATACTATTGTATTATATATAAAATTTCATTCTTATTTTTAAAAAGGATAAATATTTTCTCTTCCAGAAAGAATTATTCGTGTGAAGTCCGTAAAAATGCAAATGTACTTTTCTAATAAATCTTTGTTCGGGAATAAATTTGTTTAAGTCACTTATGATTTATGTTAATTTTTTTAATGAGTAATTTGCTCTCTTGGTTTATTATAAGATTAAAAAATCTCTTGAAATATGAAATTTAACGGTATTATATTACTTCATTAAGGATTAATTTAAAATAGATTGAAATGACCTTATACTATTAATTCAATTCAATTTCAACAGGATTAAGGGTTTATTTGGGTGAATTTTTAAAATAATTATTTTTTTTAAAGATCTTTTAAAATAATTTGATATTTGAATATTTTATGTAAAAATAATTT
>NC_029793.2:21584743-21599846 GCF_000816755.2 Arachis ipaensis
GGTACGGTACCTATGTTGACATAACAGATATGTAATAAGGGGCGTGTGAATCATTAAAATAAGTTTAAAATACACCAACTTTACTAACAATTTATATTTCTATTGACTCATAAAAATACAATAAAAAGCAACAAAAACTATAACTCATTATTCGTAATTTTATTTCATCAGTGTTAGGAATTTTTCACTAAATGATTCCGTCATATATTTTAGTTTACGATGGACAATTTACTATTATGAAAATATAAAATTACAAAAAAAAAAAAATTTAAATACATTCATAATGATGATTAATTAATTATATATTTATTTAGTAAAGAAGAAAATATCCTTTGTAAGTTATATAATTGCATTTACAAATATGATTTAATATTGAAAACAATGACATACACTTCTAATTAATTTCTAAGATAAATAACATCTTTTTTTATAATGTCCTATTCATCTTAGTTTATATTGCATTTTTAAAAATTACATTTATTTTTTTCTAATATTTTTAGATATTCAACTATTTTTCTATTTCATGTTTGGTCCGTCCAGATTAAAGCCCATATAACAAAAATATATTTTTGGTCGAAAAAATTCCTAAATATCCTTGTAATAAATTAGTCATTAGTTATCGTACTTGTGCTGCAACATTATAAATAGAAAAATTTTTCTTCCACATGTCATTACGAGATTGGCCGATCAAATTTAGCCATCCTTAGCTACAGAATTTCATGCCATCACAGAAGTCACCTAAAAAAAAATCTTACTTCACCCACTTTTTGTTTGATATTGAACTTACTCTACGCAGTACCCATTTTACGAATGAAATTTGTAAAGCTTTTGTGAGTCAGCCATGTATCAAGGAACCAAAATAGTTTGAACTCCAATCAACCTTATCTGTTTCCAGAGTCATTATAGTGGGCAATGAACATTTTCTGCCATTCCTTATCCAAGAAAACTGGATCAATCCTATTATAGCTGCTTCCTATATACCATATGAGCTTCCTCCCCATGAAATCAACTTCTAAATAGTTTCAACTAGTTCACCTAATTGTTGAAATCTTTATTGTTCTTTGATAAGGATGCATTTTCTTTTCTCTCTCCAGTTCTCATTATTTCATTAATGTCCCTTCCTAATAGTAGAAGTAACTCAAACAAATTTTAACTGTGTTTTTGTGAATATTCTTCCTATAAAACTTTTTTCTCATAATCTCATCTTAGTTGTAAGGTACTAAGGTCCATAGACAACACATTAAGTATAATCAAACATTTTTTCTTTGATTGTACTTTTTACAGCCATCCATCTAACACCTTTGATAACTTCACAATTTATCAGAAATTCATTATTCTAGATGCACAAAATCTTTCCTGCTATATTTGTAGCTTCAATCCCTGCCCATATGATATGAGCCCAAGTACCAATCCTATGCCAATGGAGGAGACTATAGATAATGAAGGGGTGATTGAGTCGAGTAATTCAAGTCCCAGCAGAAGAAGAAAAGGGAAATGAGGTAGCCAATTTGGATGAAGGAATACAAAGCATGAAGGAATGCGTATTAGGGGAATAATTCTTGCGACAGTAGCAAAAATTAGTTATGTAACCACCTAGTGGAGAGAGTCATATATAGCAGAAAATGGAGTCACAAAAGATATGCAGAAAATATCATATATCCTTGAGGAGTCTCCCTTACTCAAAAAAGGAATCATTGTTTTATCTTCACCATCCATATAATTCACACATATTTCTGTTAATTCTTCTTATTTTATGTTATTGCTTATTATTGTGATTCTCTGTATTAATTGTTGATTCTGGAATTATTTTATTGGTTCATTACCAAGGAGTACCAACTGATGCTTTTCATTGAGAGGCCAACGATGGTGGAAGGAACTTGCCTAAATCGTTTGGAGGAGCTCACTCTTTCTAACAAGCACGAAGTTGCAATGTTGAGTAAGGGGCTTGTTGAGGATAATGAGCGCATTGTGGAGACACAATCCTAACTTACCACTATCGAGAAACTTCTCCACAAGAATCTGAAGTTGAAGTCCAAAAGCGATGATCAGATTCAGCCAAGAAAAGAATTAGTGATTGGTTCTGGTTTGGGCTCACTAAGCCCACATGGGGAAACGCACTAGCCATGCAAGTTGAAGGTGGTCGACTTGCCTATGTTTGATGGAGAGAGGGTAGAAGACTGGGTCTTCAGAGCTCGTCGGTATCTTAAAACTTTTGACATTTCCATTGAGCAGATAATCCATGATCTTTCCTTCCATCTTGTCGGACCCACATATGCATGGTACCGTTGGGGAGTCAACAATAACATCGCTTACACCTGGGAGACCTTTCTTGATGCCCTAAATTCTCATTTTGCTAAGAATGTCTTCTATGACCACCTCACTGCCCTCAAGGAGCTGAAGTAAGGAGGATTTGTGGAAGAATACTAATGTCAATTTGAGGAGCTCAGTAACCATGTGACTGGGCTGAGTGAGGAGTGGATCATAACCCTATTCATTGATGGACTTCAAAAGCATTTGAAGTGTGAATTGTTACTGGCCCAGCTCAGTTCATACATCCAAGTTGTATCCATTGCTAAAATACATGAACAAAAACATGCAGTGACCTTGGGCCTATCCAAGAGCAATGTAACCCGATACAACCTGTCAGTCGCTAATCCGACCCAATTTGCCCCCAATAGGACCCTAAACCTGGTTAGCCCCAACCCAAGAACTACAACATAGAATTTCACTCATGTCGCTTCTGCATCAATCGTATCGCAAGCTTCTTCTCCTTCACCCATGATGACCCCCACTTTATTCAAGAAACATACCACCGCTGATATCTGCGAGAGAAGAGAAAAAGGGTTGTACTACTATTGTAACGAAAAATATGTGCCAGGCCACTGTTGTAAAGCCACTTACCAACTTCTGATGGGTCAAGATCAACTCCATGAGTTGTTACAAGAGAAGGTGGAAGGGAAGGCCGGCGACGCTGGTTCTGATTCCGAAGATAAAGGGAATAATTATGAGCGTTCGACTCCGAGAATAAGCCTCAACGCCCTGGAAGGGGAGTTTCACCCTGAAACCCTCCGCGTCCGAGGTACTCATGGGAATCGTCCTCTGCTAATTTTGATTAATGGGGGCAGCACTCATAACTTTGTGAAGGGTTTGGTGGGCAATAAGGATTCCATCCATTGCGGGGTGAAACACATGGGGTTAGCTCTCTTGGTGCAGGGGTATGACTTTGCGGTGAATGCGTATATCTTGGATTTGAAAAGAGCAGACGTAGTTCTAGGTATACACTGGATGATGAGGCTTGGCACTATTCGAATAAATTACATGGAATTGTTTATGAAGTTTAAGGTCTCTAGCAATTGGGTGATTTTCAAAAGTGAGAGGTTGTTAAAGGAAGGTAGCCTCAACTGTAGAGAACTGATAAAATTACAGGAGAGCAAAGCTATTGCATCACTATTCCACTTAGAGGCTGTTGAATCTAGAAACAATAAAGAGGAGCTTACGACTAATGATGATGAAGTTCAGCAGATACTCAAAAACTTCTTAGGGGTCTTTGAGGAGCCAATACAGTTGCCACCACTGAGGATGGTGAATCACTCTATTCATTTAGTACTTAAGAATGCGCCAATGAGTGTTAGACCGTACAAATATCTCCACTTTCAGAAAGTAGAGATGGAAAGACTTGTTGATGAGATGCTACAGGTGGGGGTCATCAGGAACAGCCAGAGTGCCTTCTCAAGTCCGGTCTTGCTAGTGAAAAAGAAGGACGGAGGCTGGAGATTCAATGTTGACTACCGGGCTTTAAACGCTATAACGGTAAAAGATAAATTTCCAATACCAACCATAGATGAAATATTACATGAATTGCATGGGGCTGTTAATTTTTCTAAAATAGATCTGAGGAGTGGCTACCATCAGCTAAGAATGCGGTAGGAAGACATAGAGAAGACAACTTTTCGGACACATATCGGTCACTATGAATTTGTCGTGATATCGTTTGGGCTCACAAATGCTCCATCCACCTTCCAAGCGACGATGAATTAAATTTTTCAATCTTACTTGAGGCATTTTATTGCGGTATTTTTTTATAATATCTTGGTATACAACAGATCGAAGAAGGAGCATATGGCGTACTTGAGTCAAGCATTGAAAGTTTTGCGTGATAATCAATTTTTTGCAAAAAGATCCAAGTGCTCATTCTTCCAAGAACAAGTTGAGCACTTGGGGCATGTTATAACAGTGGCTGGAGTTCAGGTTGACCCGACAAAGATAGAATCAATTCTTGCATGGCTGATTCCCAAAACAATAAAATAACTTTGGGAATTTTTCGGGTTAACCGGTTACAACTGGAAATTTGTGGCGAATTATGCTCAACTGGCTTTTTCCTTGACCAAGTTGTTAAAGAAGAATACTTTTCACTGGACATTGGAATCAGAACAAACCTTTGTCCAATTAAAGAAACTTATGACCCACACACCGGTTCTTGCACTGTTGGATTTTTCAAAGCCATTTGTGGTTGAGACGAACGTATCCAGAACGGGTGTCGGAGCAGTTTTGTCACAGGAGAGTGATCATGTGGCTTATTTAGTAAGAATCTTGGGGTTCGGTTAGCACATGTCTCAGCTTACGTAAGGGAATTATATGCAGTGACTCAGGTACTAGCCAAGTGGCGGTACTACCTTTTGGGACGAAAATTTACTATTAAGACTGACCATTAGGGACTTCGGGAGCTCTTGACAAAAGTGGTCCTAACCCCAGAGCAATAACACTACCTTTCTAAGTTGCTTGGGTATAACTTTGACATTGAATTTCGACCAGGAAAGTTCAACAAGGCGGCTGATACCTTATCAAGACAAGTTGAAGAGGGTGAGAGATTTCACTTCCAAGCTTTCGCAGTTGTTCAATCATCCATTATTTCCGCAATTTTCCAAGATAATCAAGAATTCGAAGAGCTGTTAACAATGCAAGAAAGGTTACAAAAAGGGGAGTGGCTGCGGATTACAACTTTCATGATGGGTTACTCTTGTATAAGGGAAAAATCTGGGTACCCGAGTTTGCCAATTTGAGGGACCTTCTCCTCCACCACTTTCATTGTGCTATAACTGCGTGTCACGGAGGTATCTTAAAGACTTTCAAAGGGTTATGAGAGTTGTTTTTCTGGTCGGGTATGCGTCAAGACATGATACGCTTCATTGATCATTGTGTAGACTGCCAGAGAACCAAATATGTCACTGCTAAACCTCAAGGATTGCTCCAACCACTTCCCATACCTGCACGACCTTAGGATGATTTAAGTATGGACTTCATCACCAAATTGCCGAACTCATCTGGCTTTACTACACTGCTCGTAGTGGTTGATTGGTTTACTAAGACAGTTCACACGGCTCCCTTGAAAACCAGTTTCACAGCAAAAATGATAGCCCATAAGTTCATTAACACAGTGGTCCAATTTCATGGCTTTCCCGCTATCATAGTTTCGAATCGTGACCCACTCTTCCTGAGCCGTTTTTGGAAGAATCTATTTCATAATTGTGGTACCAAGATGTTGTATAGCACAACATACCATCCACAAATGGATGTTCCAACTTAGCACCTTTTGAGATTTTGAGAAGAGTTTCTCTTTGGAGAGCACAGTACGATGAAAGTTGTAAGCTGTGTTCGGAGGGAGTTATTATCTATTGTTGGCCCCTATGGTAGAATCAGCCGTGGCTTGAGAGGCGGTGGCTTACCCTGTGGTAGATGTCAGAGGTTCGAGTCCGCTTATCTCCAACTCATGAACTTAGCCGATACAAAGTGATGCTATATGATAGCACCCAATTTTTATAATTCGGCAGTTTGATCTATGCTATAATTTATTATTCATGGACGTTGATAAGATCCTTCCATCTAGCAGCACTTTAGGATGGCATAGCCTTCAAGTTAAGGGCGAGGTTCAAATGAAGAAAGGCTTATGGTGGGATATCTAGGCACCCAGAGACGAGAAAGGCCATAGTAAGCAACAAAATGCTTCAGGGAGTTGAAAATAACCGCATATCTGAAAAATTGGACAAATTCCTTTTTCTTAGGAACACATACAAGATTAGTCACCACAATATGGGTAACCTTACCATTAATACTTCAATTTTATAGTAAAATCCATGCTCTACTAAGAAAAAGACAGAATTTATAACTTGCTATCCTTTGCCTAGCAGGTAAAGATTTACCTCCGTGAAAAGGATAAATTGTTCGGATTGACATGAGAGTCCAACCACATTGCATTTCCAAAATTCACGTTGTATATTTGAAAGATGTTAACCTCTTTGATTCTCTCATGTTACAATTCTTTTGCCGCTGAGCTCCCTTTCTCGTCGGTCCAGAGAACAGAGACAAAATATAAGACTGGTGCCAATAGTTCATCATGAAAGAAAGAACTCATTGAGCCGAAATCACTAACTAATACTACACTAACTAATACTAATCCAATACTAATAGAATAGAAATAGAACCGTTTTTCTGTATATTCTCCTCGGTTCTATTGCTACCGCGCGCTTTACGCAATTGATCGGATCATGTAGATATCCCTTCAATACAACGTAGGTCATCTAAAGGGTCTTGAAGACGCACCAAAACACAAAAGCCGAGTATCTAATTTGGATACTAGATATATGGCTAGCTATAGCAATGAAAGTTAGATTTGTACAGGTTTAATAAATATACTAGCTTTATTACGTACTCCAATTGTATTCTCAAATTAGAAGGGTGGTGTGTAAACTCTCCCACCTTTGTAAATTAGAATTCTCCCTATTAATATAATAGAAATCTATATATTTAATTTTTGTTAATTTGGAATTTGGAAAAAAAATTGAAAAAGAAGGATTAAGTATTCTAAAATGAATTCTGTTCATACCCTGGGTCGAGCTACCCGACCTGGGATGACTGGCGACAAAGCGACCGACCTCTTCAGGTCAGGCTACCCGACCTCTTCTCAAAGAGGTTGGCCAAATCAACAGGAGAGCCCAATAAAGGGGCCAAATAGAGGAACACGACCCAAATCCAAAGGCAATCCAAGCCTATAGAGATAAAGGCGGTTCCTTTGAAGATAAGCTGACTTCACCCAAAATAAAGATAAAGATAAGATAAGATAACTAACTTATCTTATCAGAAAGGTCAGCCCCATCTACTATAAATACACTGAAGCACCCAGGTATAACTCATGCTCTGATTCTACATAAAACCTGCTTAATACCCATGCTAACTTAAGCATCGGAGTCTCTTGCAAGTACCCCCCACCCTCCGGCGGCTAAGGATCCGCAGTGCGGCAAGTCCAACAAATCGGATACAACAGCTCCAGCAGTCATCGGCCAGCCGGACATGTTATCTCCGACCAGTACGGAAGATCTCATCCGAGATCGACCTCCAGTTTCAGGTAACCCTCGGAACATTGGCGCCGTTGCCGGGGAACCTGGAAGTCAACCCATCACCATGGCGGACAACCATAACAACGACCACGATTCAGGTCTGGAAGAGAGAACGCCGCACAAGAATGCGGATGTCACACTACAAGACACTCCGGAAATCAACAAAGACAGAGACTCACTAAATTCATTGGCAATAGAAGCGCTCCTAAATCGCCTAAAACAACTGGAAAAAGAAACTCAACAACAACGGGAAATCGGAAGGGATCTACAAAGAGAGATGCGGCGACGTCGGGAGTTGGAAGAAAAACTACAGCAATTAGAAGCCGATCTCAAATTAAAAGCTCCCCGGGCCAATCTTGAAGAAAACTCACGCAAAGAGCAAGACCCGTTCACCAGGAAAATCATGAAAACCAAAATTCCAAAAGACTTCAAACTCCCGGATATGACCCTATATGATGGCACCACGGATCCCAACCACCACCTCAGTAACTTCAGAAGCAGAATGTACCTCACCGACGCCCCAGATGCTGTTCACTGCAAAGCCTTCCTAACAACTCTCACAAAGACAGCCATTCGATGGTTCGACAACCTACCCCCAAAGTCCATCTCAAGCTTTGACGACCTAGCTAAAAAATTCCTAGCCAGATTCTCCATTCAGAAAGATAAAGCCAAGCACGCCCCTAGTTTACTAGGGATCAAACAAGGAGATCGGGAGAGCCTCCGCAACTATATGGAGAGATTCAACAAAACATGCATGGACATACAAAGTTTACCCACAGAGGCCGCCATCATGGGACTCATCAACGGCCTACGAGAAGGACCCTTCAGCCAATCTATATCAAAAAAGTACCCGACCTCCTTGGATGAAGTGCAGGAACGAGCAGAAAAATACATCAATATGGAAGAAAATGCTCGGTTAGGAGAGACCTCAAAATCGGGGGCCTCCTACCGAGATAGAGACAAGGAATCCAAAAGGAAAGAAGATCGACAAGGGGAGAAAATCAAAAAGTACCATAATTACACTCCTCTCAGGGCATCCTTGGTCGAGATATACAAAGAAGTATGCCATACAGAAAAAATTCCCCCAGCACGGCCACTCAAAAGCAAAAAGGGAGGAGGAAACCGGAAAGAATATTGCGAATACCACCGAGTCCGAGGACACTCCACAAACGAATGTTTCGACTTAAAAAATATCATAGAAAAATTAGTGAGAGAAGGAAAGTTAGATCGATTCCTGGCCACTCGAGATGATGATCAAAGAAAGAGACGAAGAGATGAGGATACTGAACGAACAGAACGATCACCTCGGACACCAGAAAGACATGTCCACATGATACATGGCGGATTCACAGCAGGTGGGATCTCTAAATCCTCTTGCAAAAGATATCTCAAAGAAGTATATCATGTCGAAGGAAAGGAGGAAGCACTCAACATCCCAGCAATAACATTCACTAAAGAGGACGCATCCGGCGTCATCGCAGGACACGACGATCCCATGGTCATCACCATCATATTAGCAAACGCCAACCTACACCGTACCTTAATAGACCAAGGGAGTTCTGTCAACATCTTATTCAAAACAGCCTTTGATAAACTCGGCTTGGAAGAAAAAGAACTTCAAGCATATCCAAACAGTTTGTTTGGACTAGGAGACACCCCGGTTCGACCACTAGGATACATACCACTACACACAACCTTCGGAAGAGGGAACCAATCCAGGACCCTCAAAATAGATTACATAGTGGTCGACGTAAGTTCAACTTACAATGCTCTCATAGGTCGGACAACACTCAACGAACTCGGCGCGATAGTTTCGACCCCACACCTATGTATGAAATTCCCAACACCAAAGAGGGTAGCCATGATAAAAGCAGATCAAAAAATGGCACGTCGCTGTTACAACGAAAGCCTAAACCTCAGAGGCAAAGGAGAAGAGTTCCACACAATCGAGCTGGGCGGAGTTCAACGACGAGAAGAACTTCGTCCCCAGCCAGAGGGCGAGATAGAAAAGGTTCAGATCGGGGACACCTCGGAAAAAATAACCAATATCGGCAAAATCCTAAAAGGAGACTCAAAGGAACTACTAATACAGTTCCTACGAGATAATGTCGATCTCTTTGCATGGAAAGCCGCAGATATGCCAGGCATAGATCCTAAGCTGATGTGTCATAAGTTGGCAGTCTATCCAAGATCTCGACCGATACAGCAGAGACGAAGAAAACTTGGGCCAGAACGATCCCAGGCTGTGGAAGAACAAGTACAGGCACTACTGGAAGCAGGATTCATAAGAGAAGTCAAATACCCACTATGGCTAGCCAACGTGGTCTTGGTGAAAAAATCAAATGGGAAGTGGTGAATGTGCACCGATTACACCGATCTCAACAAGGCTTGTCCAAAGGACCCTTACCCACTCCCAAATATCGACACTCTGGTAGACGCTTCTTTCGGATATAAATATCTCTCGTTTATGGATGCATACTCGGGATACAACCAGATCCCCATGTATCCGCCAGATCAAGAAAAGACCTCGTTCCTAACACCGAAAGCAAACTACTGCTACATTGTGATGCCTTTCGGTCTCAAGAACACGGGAGCTACTTATCAGAGGCTAATGAATAAAGTCTTCTCGGATCACATCGGAAAGATCATGGAAGTCTATGTCGACGACATGTTAATAAAAACACAAAGTGAAGAGACATTATTGTCCGACCTGGCCCAAGTATTCGACACCATAAAGAAGCATGACATGCGACTCAACCCAGCAAAATGCACCTTCGCGGTAGAAGCAGGCAAATTCTTAGGTTTCATGCTCACACAAAGAGGAATTGAAGCAAATCCGGACAAATGTCAGGCCATACTCAACATGAAGAGCCCAACCTGTGTCAAAAAAGTGCAGCAACTCAACGGGAGATTGGCAGCCCTATCCCGATTCTTAGCAGGAGCCGCGATAAGATCTCTCCCCTTCTATGCTACTTTAAGAAAGGGAAGGCAGTTCGAGTGGACGACAGAATGTGAGCAAGCCTTCCAATACTTTAAAAAGTTCTTAGGACAGCCACCTATCCTCTCCCGACCACAAAAAGGAGAACCACTCATATTATATCTCGCAGTAGGAAGCCGGGCAGTAGCGTCAGCACTAGTCAGAGAAGACGAAGACGGACAACAATCCATCTACTTCATTAGTAAAGCACTACAGGGATCCGAGCTGAACTACCAGAAAATAGAAAAATTTGCATATACTCTCATTCTAACATCTAGATGACTCCGCCCTTACTTCCAGGCCCACACCATCAAAGTTCGCACCAACCAGCCCTTGAAAGGAATATTGCAGAAAACAGATTTAGCAGGTAGAATTCTACAATGGGCAGTCGAGTTGTCAGAGTTCGACCTCCAATATGAAGCTCGGACGGCCATTAAGTCATAATATCTGGCCGATTTTATTGCAGAATTCACAGATGCCCTGGAAACCCTCACAGAGTGGAATCTCTATGTGGACGGTTCTTCAAATAAAACTGGAAGCAGCGCAGGAGTGATAATAGAAAGCAACCAGAGAACCCAAGTTGAGCTCTCCCTCAAGTTCGGGTTCCCGACTTCGAATAACCAAGCAGAATACGAAGCACTGCTAGCTGGTTTGAAGCTGGCTGAAGAGGTTGGAGCTCGGAAACTCAACATCTACAGCGATTCACAAGTTGTCACATCACAAATAACAGGGAGCTACCAAGCCAAAGATCCCACCATGAAAAGGTATTTAGATAAGACCAAGCAACAACTCGGACAAATCGGGGAATATAATATATACCACATACCCTGAGAACAAAATGTCCGAGCTGACGCACTCTCGAAACTAGCCAGCACGAAACCAGGGGGCGACAATAGAAGCCTCATCCAGGAAATGTTACAGAACCCGTCAATCTCGGAAGAGGAAAAAGTCCTAGCCATAACAAACCAGGACCAAGGATGGATGACTCCCATAATTAACTACCTCAGAGCAGGAACACTCCCCACAGAAGAAAAAGAGGCAAAAAGGCTAAAAAGGGAGGCACAGTACTACACCTTTATAAACAACATCCTGTACAAAAGAGGGATCTCAGTACCGTTACTGAAATGCGTACCGACCTCCCACATAAAGGAAGTGTTAGAAGAAGTACACGGCGGCATTTGTGGCAATCACCTCGGAGCACGAGCTCTAGCCAAAAAAGTGCTCTGGGCAGGGTTTTATTGGCCAACTCTACAGAAAGAAGCTACAGAATTTATAAAGACATGCCCACCATGTCAGAAACATGCCAACTTTCACATCGCCCCACCAGAAGAGCTCATCAGTGTAACTTCCCCTTAGCCGTTTGCAAGGTGAGGGCTCGACCTTCTTGGCCCCTTCCCCCAGGGGTCAGGACAAGTTAAATTTCTCATAGTAGGGGTATACTATTTCACAAAATGGATTGAGGCAGAGCCCCTAGCCAATGCCACCGCTCAAAGAAGCCGGAAATTCCTATATAGAAACATTGTCACAAGGTTTGGGGTTCCACACTCTATCACCACGGACAATGGCACCCAGTTCACAGACGCAGGCTTCAGGAGACTAGTAGCCGACTTAAATATAAGAGAGCTTCCCAGGTCATGGCACGCTTGCAACCTAAGAAGGTACTACAGTTAGGAAGGTAACAGATCTCATTATTGGATGCACTCTTTTTCCTGAAAAGGTTTTTTAATGAGGCACTAAGTTGAGACCCAGGCACTATCTGACTTGAAGGGATGAAAAAATTCCCACATGTATATATTTGCACTTTTACTTTGAATAAAGTTTATTTAGATATTTCTACAAGAATTTAAGACGCATTAATCTGAAGAATCCATCGTCCGATTATAAAGCGACAGGTTGGCAGAAAGTGAAAAACAATTTCACTGCACGACCACGATAAAGACAAACCGTCCGATAAAGGTGAAAGCGCGATTCACCCAAAGGACGATCTAAAGATGCCAACCACTTTCTACAAATCGGCAAAAATGAACACAGAATAATGTAAGAAGTTATCGAAAGCAATCCAAAAAAGAAGCTGACGAGGTCTTACGGATAGCTAAAATAATAACTTAAAGACTGGCCGACGTCCAGAAGTCGGACCAAGTCAACCCAAGTTATAAGTAAACCCTGGAAAGAGGTCTGGCCAACCCTATTAAAGAGGATTACTTTAACTTAGAAGGGCTCGACCTAACAAAGTCAGCCCAAAATAAAAAGGGTTATAAAAGTAATCCCTGAAAGAGACCTGACAAAGGTCCAAGAAAGAGGATTACAAAAATAACCTAGAAAGAGATCGACCTAACGAAGTCGGTCTCCTACAATGGAAAGTTATAAAAGTTATCCCTGAAAGAGACCTGACAAAGGTCCAAGAAAGAGGATTACGAAGTAACTTAGAAGAGATCGACACAAAGAAGTCGGTCTCCTACAACGGAAAGTTATAAAAGTAATCCCTGAAAGAGACCTGACAAAGGTCCAAGAAAGAGGATTACGAAGTAACTTAAAAGAGATCGACACAAAGAAGTCGGTCTCCTATAACGGAAAGTTATAAAAATAATCCCTAAAAGAGACCTGACAAAGGTCCAAGAAAGAGGATTATGAGGTAACTTAGAAGAGATCAACATAAAGAAGTCGGTCTCCCACAAATCGGTTAAAAAAGTAATCTCTAAAAGAGACCTGACCAAGGTCCAAAAAGGAAGATTACTTTAAATACTTGAAAAAGATTGACATCGGTCGACTCCTTGGAAAAAGACAAAGAAGTCGGGCATAGATTGTTAAATCGGATCCACACATCGACAACAAGCCCTCAAAGAAGCCAAGACAAACAGATAGAAAAAGAGAGATTGGGAAGCAGAAATACCAAAACCATTGCACAACAATTGGAAAATTTTTATGAAACCCCAGGAATTGGGATGAAGTTGAGAGGGGGTGATGAGCGGATAATTTATACGCTTTTTGACATTGTTTTTAGTATGTTTTTAGTAGGATCTAGTTACTTTTAGGGATGTTTTTAATAGATTTTGTGTTTCTGGACTTTACTATGAGTTTGTGTGTTTTTCTGTGATTTCAGGTATTTTCTGGCTGAAATTGAGGGACTTGAGCAGAAATCAGATTCAGAGGTTGAAAAAGGACTGCAGATGTTGTTGGATTCTGACCTCCCTGCACTCAAAGTGGATTTTCTGGGACCCTTACTCACGTAAGGTTTATTACTTGGACGACCCAGTACACTTGCTGGATAGTTGAACGGAGTTGTGTCCACACATAGAGCCACAATGAGGATTCAATACAATTATATATTTTTACTCTCACACAAGTACAAAGAACGTGGAACACAATTTCGTGCACCAAGTTTTTGGTGCCGTTGCCGGGGATTGTTCGAGTTTGGACAACTGACGGTTCATCTTGTTGCTCAGATTAGGTAATTTTCTTTTTGTTTTGTTTTCAAAAATTTTTCAAAAATCTTTCAAAATTTTCTCCTTTGTTTTCGAAAAAAAAATTTTAATTAAAAATGTTTTCAAAAATAAATTATTCTATGGTTTCAGAATTTTTAAGAATGAATTCTAGCGTTTCATGAAGCATGTTGAAGCCTGGCTGGCTGTAAAGCCATGTCTCAATCCTTATACCCAAGAGAAGAGCTTCTTTATCTTTCTTAGCCAATTGGCTGTTGAATGTAAGGAATGTCAGGCGTGTCATGTCTGAGTTACATACTAAAGCTTGGCTGGCTATTGAGCCATGCCTGACCCTTTGATTGGAGCTTTAGAGCATAAGATTCCTGGAATTCATATTGAAAATTTTGGAATCCTTATTTTTTTTTCCAAAATAGTTTTTCGAAAATATAAAATAAAAATCCAAAAAAAAATTAGAAAATCATAAAAATCAAAAATATTTTTCTGTTTCTTGTTTAAGTCTTGAGTCTTGAGTCATATTATAAGTTTGGTGTCAATTGCATATGCATCTTGCATTTTTCGAAAATTTCATGCATTCATAGTGTTCTTCATGATCTTCAAGTTGTTCTTGGTAAGTCTTCTTGTTTGATCTTGATGATTTTTTGTTTTGTTTCTTTTCATGTTTATCATATGCATTCTTGAATTCTTAGTGTCTAAGCATTAAAGAATTCTAAGTTTGGTGTCTTGCATGTTTTCTTTGCATTAAAAATTTTTCAAAAATATGTTCTTGATGTTCATCTTGACATTCAAAGTGTTCTTGATGTTCATCTTGACACTCATATCTTATCTTATCTTTTTCAAAAATATCTTCTCAAAATATCTTTTCTAACTTCCTAACTTCCTATCTTTTCAAAATTTGTTTCAACTAACTAACAAACTTTTTGTTTGTTTCTTAACTTTTTCAAAACCACCTAACTAACTCTCTCTCTCTCATTTTCGAAAATATCTCTCCCCTTTTTCAAAATTTCTTCTTAATTTATTAATTATTTTAATTTTAAAAAAAAAATTTCGAAAAATACTAACTAATTTTCAAAAACCAATTTTCAAAAATCACTAACTCTTTTTCAAAATAATTTTCGAAAATTATTCCTCCCCCATCTCATTCTATTTATTCATTCATATCCTAACATCTCATCTCACATCTCAATCCTCACAGTTGTGTTTCTTCCTTTACATCACATCCTTTATCTCCCTCTCTTCTTCTACTTACAAAAGGATCCCTATACTGTGGTATAAAGGATCTCTATTATTATTATCAT
>NC_029793.2:21599921-21626588 GCF_000816755.2 Arachis ipaensis
TTTTCGTTTTATATGTTATGTGCTTATCCATGTTTGTGTCTTCATTACATGATCATTAGTAGTTAGTAACTTTGTCTTAAATTTATGAATGTCCTATGAATCCATCACCTCTCTTAAATGAAAAATGTTTTAATTCAAAAGAACAAGAAGTACATGAGTTTCAAATTTATCCTTGAACTTAGTTTAATTATATTGATGTGGTGACAATACTTCTTGTTTTCTGAATGTATGCTTGAACAGTGCATATGTCTTTTGAAGTTGTTGTTTAAGAATGTTAAATATGTTGGCTCTTGAAAGAATGATGACTAGGAGACATGTTATTTGATAATCTGAAAAATCATAAAAATGATTCTTGAAGCAAGAAAAAGCAGCTTGCAGAAAAAAAAAATATCATGTTTAAATCCGCCTGACTGAGATTTGCAAGGTGACCATAGCTTGCTTCAAGCCAACAATCTCTGTGGGATCGACCCTTACTCACGTAAGGTTTATTACTTGGATGACCCAGTACACTTGCTGGATAGTTGAACGGAGTTGTGTCCACACATAGAGCCACAATGAGGATTCAATACAATTATATATTGTTACTCTCACACAAGTACAAAGAACGTGGAACACAATTTCGTGCACCAGGGGGCAACATTACAGGACCATAACAGATCGGTTTCAAATGGAGTAAAAGGAAGGGTGATACCCAGCGAACCGAAGAAAAAATCATAAACATAAAAGAAGGGGCGATCATCAACAACCCGAGTAGAAAAGCAGACTCTTTCATCAGAAGAGGGAGGGACAAGCTCATAGTTCTTCTCATCACTGGAATTACTACAAACACTATGAAACTGTCTAAGCTGTGCACAAATTCAGAATCAACCAGAGAGACACACATAAGAACCATCGAGTCCACCCAATCGGCTATACCCTCAGGAACCCGGGAAGGCATCTCTACAACGTTATTTCGGGAAGACATGAGGCCAACTAAACCCTACAAAAGAAAAGAAGAACGGATTACTCAAAAATATCTCGGCGGGCGAATACACAGAAAAAGGAAGCCCCAAGACTCAAACTAAAACTCCTGGGGCATCCTTTGGAGGCAGTAACAAAGCGAGGTATCAAGAAAAATCTACTTACGTCCCGGCATCTCGTAAACAAGAATAGAAGACCTCAAAACAGCAAGCATTTTTCATAGGAGAAAGACAAAACACAAACAAAACAGAAAATCATCTTCCTACAGTCTATCAGCAAGAAACAACAGCAAACATACCAGGCAAAATCACCAAAGATGCAACCTTTTTTCAGAATTAAACAAAATTATCATTCCAAAGCTTCAAAATCAAAAGCATTTTACAACATGCAAAAACCCTAAAGGTATCAAGCAACAGGAAAAGCAAAAAAGACCATGCAAAAGACGAAGAAACTACGAAACGCACAGTGATCAGGCACAGCAGAAAGTAGAAAGATCCAAACTTTTCCCAACTAAGATAAAAACTTTCTCAAAATAGGCATAAAAATGACAGAAGAGAAAAAATCGAACCTGGAAAATAGAAGAAAACCTTGAAAGAAAGCTGAAGCGTAAGAAGCGATAGAGCCACCCTTCGAACGGAAAAAATTTGCCGGAAAAAGACAGAAGGAGAAACCCAGAATCACCCCTTTTCCACAGAAAGCAGTAGAAAAGCAGGCATCGCAGGAAGAAACTGTTAAAACTCTAAGGAAAAACAGAAAATGAGAGAGTAAAGGGAGAAGTTACAAAGAGGAACGAAGAAGAGAAACTGTTTCTGATGGCAAAATTCAAAATAAAACCAAGGGAAACGGGGCATTTGAAGTCAATTAATGAGGGTATTAAACCCTCGCACGTTTCCAAAGCGCCGATATAAAAGCGCGCGCTTTTAAAGGAAAACGTTCCACATTCAAAAAGACTCTACAAAAAAAGGAATCGATAAAATGCTTGAGTTCGGCTTCGCCAGAGAAGGACCGAAGTCAAAGACTCGACCTCAGCAAAAAGACCGAGCTCAAGCAGGGGCACTGTTCATACCCTGGGTCGAGCTACCCGACCTGGGATGACTGGCGACAAAGCGACCGACCTCTTCAGGTCAGGCTACCCAACTTCTTCTCAAAGAGGTCGGCCAAATCAACAGGAGAGCCCAATAAAGGGCCCAAATAGAGGAACACGACCCAAATCCAAAGGCAATCGAAGCCTATAGAGATAAAGGCGGTTCCTTTGAAGATAAGCTGACTTCACCCAAAATAAAGATATAGATAAGATAAGATAACTAACTTATCTTATCAGAAAGGTCAGCCCCATCTACTATAAATACACTGGAGCACCCAGGTATAACTCATACTCTGATTCTACATAAAACCTGCTTAATACCCATGCTAACTTAAGCATCGGAGTCTCTTGCAGGTACCCCCCACCCTCCGGCGGCTAAGGATCCGCAGTGCGGCAAGTCCAACAAATCGGATACAACAGCTCCGGCAGTCATCGGCCAGCCGGACACGTTATCTCTGACCAGTACGGAAGATCTCATCCGAGATCGACCTCCAGTTTCAGGTAACCCTCGGAACAAATTCTATGATTTCTATTATATTGTTCTATATTATATTGTTTAAAATTGTTAGATTAGGTTTTTATCGAGACGAACAAATCCCGAGTCGATTTTGTTATCCAAATCAAATTGAAATATGTAATATCATAACATAATAATGGTATTATGTTATAAATAGAATCCATTTTTTGGATATTCTAAAAGAACCAAGAAGTCGAGTTGGATCATTTCAATTCCTTTTCATTTGGATTCTATCTATTTGTTTTGTTGCAAATTCAAATTTGAGTATTAAATTTGATTTTCACCTTTTTTGTTTCTTTCTAACTGGTATTTTCTATACGGGGTTGGTAAAAAAATTTTATGTGATTCGGTAAAAGTAACACAATTCCATTATTGCTAATTTTATTCATGCTATTCGATAAATAATGAAACAAAAAATGGAACATTTTCTAAAAAATACAAGGGGAAAATAAAAAATGATTGGGTGAGAAAAAAATGAAGAAAAAAAATAAAGAAACAATATTTATTGAATGTCGATATTTCTCTATTTTTCTATTCCCATAGTTTTTGTAAATCCATACAACTTTTGTTCTTATCTTCCCTTAAAATAAAATTTTTGAACCATTCTTTTTTTTAGAGTTTCCTTGATTCAATTTCGTTAGTCATTCATCAAGATCCAATTCATAATTACAGATGAATATAGAAGGTTTCATATTTTGAATCCCTATCGAAATTGACAATAGCAGGACAAATTTGGATAACTATATTTATAGCTGATTTCTAGATAATTCATTAACATCTAATATCTAGTATCATATATACATGTATTTCTTCTATAGCGTAAACCAATTGTTCGTGTATTCAATTGGATTTGAGAAGCATTCTTTGAAACCCTTCAAAAGACTTATAAAAAAAAAGAAAGAGTTGCCATTTAGCTATTATATTAGAATTTTATTATATACACCCTAGCTTGACTCCTCTTTTCATAAGGATATTGAATAGTTACGGGTAAACAATTTGTGTGGGATAAGGTAATCATAAAATTTTAACCAATGTATCTTGCAATTCGGATTATTTGTTAACCATTTCATGAACCCAGTTACCATAAGAAACATATCATGAATATCTATAAAATAATTTTTTTTGTTTCTTTCTCTTATTTGAGGCAAGTTACAAATCTAGAGGATCTATATTTTACAGTGAAAATAGTTGAAACGAAGTTGTTAATAATAGATTGCCGAGAGAAATAGGTAAAAGAAATTTTCACCCAAAGTTTAATAATTGATCCATTCTTAGCCTAGGCAAAGTCCATCTTGCTGTGATATAAAGGAACAAAAATAAAATAAGTTTTAGCTAATGTGATAAAGATATCAATTGTAGTTCTAAAAATTCCATATGCTTTAGTTATTTCAAAAGACTTAGAAATGAATAGATACCGGAAGTTATTAACAGGACTCTAGAACAATATTTTCCTGTCCAAGTAAGTGGTATGCATACCTCACTTAGGCTAAATATTGCTATAATAATTCTTTCTACTCCAACATTGAAATGTCTCCACATGAGGCTTTGTATGGGGTAGCTGCCCGCACTATTCCGGGATATATAGGTCGCACATCTCCTATTCAATATGTTGATGATTTGTTGTGTGTGCAGGAAGCTTTGGATAAAGAGCTTGGGTATAAGTTGCAGAGAGCGCAGGAACGCATGAAAAGAAGGGCTGACTTTTACCATCATGAAAAGGTTTTTGAGGTAGAAGATTGGGTTCTTCTAAAACTTCAGCCATATAGGCAGGATTCTGTGCTTACTCGTGGTAATTTGAAGCTAAGCAAGAGGTATTATTGTACTTTTAAAGTGCTGCAGAAGATTAGAGCAATCGCATATAAGCTTGAATTGCCAAAAGGAAGTGCCATTTACCCGGTTTTTCATGCGTCTCTACTGAAAGAGTTTAAGGGTGCACCTATCTCTGGTATTACCATTCATGACTGAAGAGAGAACTTTTGCGTGGCCTAGAAATTCACAGAATAAATCTTCGTTGTAGGTATAGCTTCTAAACCAACAAAAGTCCTTTCTCACAAACATTTTGGTTGTCACAAGTAACAAACCCCTAAATAAATTGATAACCGAAGTATTCAAACCTCGAGTCGTCTTCTCAAGGAACTGCAGGGAAGTATGTTCTTATTATTGGTTATGAGTTTTGTGAATTGGAGTTTTGAAAGTAAGGAACAAGTAATTTAAATGACAAATAAAATAAATAAATAACTGTAAAATAAAATTTTGGCAAGGTATGAGAATTTGGAAGTCCTATCCTAGTTATCCTTATCAATGGTGATGAGAATTGAGTTTTAATCCCACTTAGTTAGCCTTTACTAAAGTAAAGGAAGGTCAAGTGACTAATTAGTTTGATCCTCAGGTCCTAGTCAATTCCTAAGAAAGAACTAGAGTTATTGGAGTTTAATTCAATTAGCAAAAACAACAATTATCAATCACGTTGAGTTTGACAACTCATGAGTTACCAATTACTTTACCAAAGCCAAAAGGGGGAAAGTAAACTTACTCGAATAAAAATATCTTCAGATTGGAAGCAACAGTAACATAAATAAAAGAAAGCAATCATAAACTGAAATACCTCAAATAACATTAATTAAGAGAGTCATATGTAACATGAAAGAGTTCATAAATTAAATTGTCAAAGAAATTAAAAAGGGAACATTGAACCTGATAAAGAGTTGGAATACTAACTTGAAATAATAAGAAATCCTAATCTTAAAACCTAAGAGAGAGGAGAGAACCTCTCTCTCTAAAAACTACATCTAAACTATGAAAAGTGAATGAATTGGAGATCTCCCTCCATGAATGCATTCTCCCACTTCATAACCTCTAATCTGTGCCTTCTGGACTTGGATCTGGGCAAAAAAGGGCTTCAGAAATCGCTGGGAGCATTTTCTATAATTTCTGGTGTGTGGCGTCTGTCACGCGTCCACGTGAGTCACGCGGTCGCGTCATCTGGAGTTTTCCTTATCACGCGTTCGCTTCGGTCATGCGTCCGCGTCATCTGTGTTCTGCTCATGGCGCGCGTCCGCGTCAGTCACGCGTTTGCGTCGCTGTCTTTTCGCACTGGGCATGCGGTCGCGTTGTCCATGCGTTCGCGTCGCTGCCAGTTTCTTCAAAAACTCCATTTTGTGCTTTCCTTCCATTTTTGTATGTTTCCTTTCCATCCTTTAAGTCATTCCTGCCTTAGGAGATCTAAAACTACTCAACACACAAATCACAGCATCGAATGGTAATAAAGGGTGATTAAAATAATTAATTTTAAAGCATAGGAAACATGTAATTCACATATATCACATAATAAGGAAGGAAAAGTAAAACCATGCAATTTTCATGTATAAGTGAGTGAAGGATTGAATAAATCTCTTGAATTGAGCACAATATATATCATAAAATATGGGTTTATCAACCTCCCCACATTTAAACAATAGCATGTCCTCATGCTAAGTCCAAGATAAAGAATAAGGTAAGGTTAAAGTGGTGGAATCTCATGCAATGCAATCTATCTAAATGCAACTACCTAAATAAGTCATGCAATTCTAATTTTTATTCACTTGTATATAAAACTTACATGTAGTTAAATTAATTCACATTCTCAAGGAATCATATATGCATAGCCAACCTTAGATAATGTTAAGGCACTTTTACAATTGAGATGGGTAAAAATATTTTTCAAACTTGCAAGACAATTAACAATTTAAGTAGAGATATATGGTGATGAGCTATTGAATCCTCACTGGATTCTGTGTTTACTCTCTAGTCACTCAGTGTTTATTGGGTTAATCACTCTATTTTTCTTTTTATCCTTACTTCCTATAACTTTGTTCTTCATCTAACCAATCAACAATTATAGCATACAGACATACAAAAATCATGAGGTCTTTTTCAAGGTTGTAATGGGGCCAAGGTAAGGGTATATGTATAAGGCTAAGTGAGCTAATAAGTGAATCCTTGACTAGTCTAAGATCTCACCTAACATACATATTTTGTAATTCAAAGTTTCTTATCCTATTTGCCCAGATTTTCTCACTTTTGTATTGCAAGCTCATGCATTTAAATTTTATCCCATGTGCATTGGTTCTTTTTATTTTGCGATTGGAGAATTTTTGTATCCCCTTATTTAAATACTGAAAATAAACTTTTTTTTAATGCACATGGTAATTCAATTGTTTTTATTTCACATGAGCATGCTTTCCCAAATTTTTATTTTGAAATATCTTTATTCTTTTTAACTTTCCTACTTGTTTCTATCATCCATGTTCCCATAAAGTTTCCCACACTTAAACAATACACAAATTCTATCTTAAGCTAACCAAGGATTCAACTTGGGATTTTTATTTTATTTTTCTGCTTAAGGCTAGTAATATGGTTTATAGAACAAGAGGGGATTTAAAAGGTAGGCTAATTTGGGATAAGTGAGCTAAACAAGTAATGGCCTCAATCATCTCTTAGTATGTATCTATATTCTATATTGGACATATAGATTAAAACAAAGCAAAGAACATCAGAATAAAAAAGAAGGGCAAAACACACAGGAATAAAAATTATGGTTTGAATGTAACCATACAATTAAGCTCAAAACTCACAGGCTGTGTGTTCTCTAGCTCAAAATTCATATATCAGTTATACATGTCATGCAAGTAGAAGTTAAAAGTTCCCATTATTCTCAATGTAAAAAAAATTGGGTGGCTTTAAAGTTTTAGTATTCCTCCTTGATGAAATGTTGTTAACTAACTAACATGTTATGTTCTATATACAAGGTGTGTGGATTGTTTTTGATTATGTTAAAGTCTCTAGTTTACTTCCTTTTTATTTTTAATTTAAACCAAACTATCATATGCTAAAAGGGTAAACTATACTAATTAATCCACATATTCTATAACTAATAGGTTTAGAATTGCAAACTAAACTAAATGGCTAAAATATGAAATAAAGTGCAAAATGCAGAAAATAGAGTAAAAACACATGAAAAGAACAATGTATAAGTACTGAAAGATAAAAATAAAAATAAAGATAAAAATACATAAAAATAACCAAAATAAAATAAAAGAGTCTGTAGTGGTTCACTAAAAAATATGCCAGAGATGGCGACCTCCCCACACTTAAAGTAAAGCATCGTCCTCGATACTCACTCAAGCCGGGTGTGAAGGAGTGTCATCACTGGAAGGATGGGCTGCTGGAGTCTCGGTGGTGGCCTGAGAATCTGCAAACTGGATGAGGGTAGGAGGATCTGTCTGCTGTAGAGGAGGTTCTGACTGGATAGGAATCTCTGTCTCTGCGGTCTGTATCTGGTGTGGCTCCCCCTGCTGTGGTGCAGCCTGCTTCGGTCCTGTCTGTGTAGCCTGGGTGGGTGTCTCCTCCTCATGAGCGTCCTCCTCCACCTCAGATGTATCAGAAGGGGTGTCAGGCTCGGAGGGGATGTCGCCGCCGGAACGGATCATCAACTTGACGTGCTCATAGCGTCGCTTGTTGCGACTCTCCATATGGTCCAAGCGGGCGAATAGGTGATGCACCAAATGGTAAATAGGCTCAGGAGCAACTGGAGGTGCAGTGGGTGGGGTAGGTGCAGCAGTGGAAGAAGAGAGGGCAGCTGAAGGTGTGGCTGTCTCATCAGAAGCAGTAAGGAATGAAGGTCGGTAGCCTAAAGCCAGAAAGTTCCTGCTGTGAGGAATGATCTTCTTGCAGTCCGCAGCAGGTGGCTTCTCATCAGCATCCTCCCAAGGCACGTCAGCTCGACGACCTAGCTGGGTGACCAGGTAAGGGGAAGGGGGGGTGCCTCTGACATGGACCATTGCCATGTAGTGCCGGATGAATCGTGGCAGGTACAGGTCCTTACCCTCCATCACACACCAGAGGAGGGTGATCATAGCAGCAGGCAGCTCCGTCTCATGAGTGCTCGGCATAATAAAATTACTCAGGATCTGGTGCCAGAGCCGAGCCTCATCATTCAAGTATATCCGCTTGATTCCTTTAGGCATGGTGGTGTTCTTACCCATGACCCATGGGACAGTAGGGTCAAGGGCTATCCTCTCCTTAACAGGATCCTAGTTAAATCTCAGAAAGCGCATGTCCTCTTCAGCCTTGTGGTAACCGTCAGGCTGATCTGACTTAGGATGAAGGCGCAGAATATCCTCAATGGCCTCTTCAGTGACCAGTATCTGTTTTTCTCTAAGGTGCACTGCATCCAGGGAAGTCTTGAAATAATTGCAGTAAAACTCTCTTACCCAGGAAGCATTGACATCAGTCAAATTTCTCTCCAAGAAGAACCAGCCTCTTTGTTTGATCTGATCGGAGGTGTACTGCTGTAGTTCTTCTGGAATTTTCAAAGTCTTCTCCAGGTACAGATTTCTGGAGGTAGCAAACACTGGATACTTCAGCTCACAGTATCGGTTTGCAAACTTAATTGGATCAGTGGCAGGGAGGAGCTAGTCAGCCTTCTCCTGCGGGGTAAAGTGCTTCTCCCGGCAGGAGTCATCATGCATAAGCTCCAGGAGAGACATAGAGGATTCACCTCTTTTCTGTTTGCCAGTTGTTGCATTTCCTTTTCCCTTTCTTTGAGGATCAAACATCCTGAAAAACAGAAATCTAGGATATAATAAAAGCAGGAAAACAAATAGGCAATTAACAAGATAAGCACATAGTGGCAAAGGAGCAGTAGAATAATGAAATGAGTTGAATAATTATGCATTTTGGAGTGTTTTAGAGTTAAAAAGCTGAGATGAGAAATTACAATCCAAAATATGATATAAGTAAAATACCTGTTTAACTAGGAAAAACAATAATCATGCCATGAAGTAAAAAGTTAAAGGAGTTAGTTAAAAGGCAAAGAGGTAAGTTTAGAAAGTTAAAAGTGGTTAAAGGAGAAAAAGAGGTTAGAAAGCGGAGATCAGTGAGTTAGTAAAAAGAAAGTCAGAGTAAGTGGCATGATGATTGGTTTCTAAGCAACAAGAATTTCACAATTTTAAGCAACAGACAACTCATATTCAAGCAAGGAAATCAAGTTGTTGATGATTCATATAGATATAGAAATAGCGAAAAAGTGAAATTGAATCAACAATAATGTGATTTATTAACCCGAAAAACAGATGAATAGGAATGTTGGCCCGTGCATTCATGAATTGGTTTGGTAAAAGCTGAGGAATGCCAAATTCAAATAGCCAAAACCAAAACATGAATGAATATCAAAACAATTTACAGAAAATTGGGCAGCATTCCGGCTAAAATTGGATGTTCCCGGGTAATAAACAGCAAGCAGAATAGTTCATACAAATTAAAGTAAAGCTGCAATTACATATACAGAAAATGAATCAGGAAAAAGCAGTGTAAAAAGCAGCATGAAACAGGAAAGAACAGCATATGAACAGTACTAACATCACAGCAACAGCAAAATTGTGAAAATGATAAAACAAGTAACAAGAACAGCGCAATTAAACAGGCCTAAATCTACTAACCACATCCTAGCTACCTAACCACCTAGAATCCACTACAACATACATCTCTAACTATCCTAAATTTAAACATAAACTGAAAAAAATATGCAAATAACTATGAATGAAAGAAAGGTGGCGTTTGGCGGAACCTGGTAGGCATATGAACTAAGCTAAGGAACTGAGAGATGGCAGGGGTGTGGTTGCGGTGGTGCTGGGAGGTCCACGGTGGAACGGTGGGGAAACAGGGCTGCGCGGTGGTGGTGTGGTGGCTGTTTGTGGTGGCAGGGGGTTTCAGGTGGGATGACTGGTGGAGGGGGGGTTTAGGAGGGGGAAAAGAATGGGGTGAGGGTGATGGTGGTGGGAGGCGCGGCAGTGACGGCGCGGTGGTGGTGGTGGTTGCGGAGGGGGCAGCGGTGGTGGAGGGAAGAAGAGAAGAGAAAGAGAAGAAGACAGCCGCACGATTCCAGCCCAGATTTCTGGGCGTTGGATTTCGACGCCGATTTTCAAATCACGCGGCCGCGTGAATGACGCGGACGCGTGGGGGTGTTTTTCGCAACTGACGCAAACGCTTTAGCGATGCGATCGCGTCGCACGCCTTCCTTTTTTCTCTTTCTTTTTTTTATGCAATTATGCAGTTATGCAGTATGTAATGCTAATGCAAATGCTTACGAATACTATCTAGGTTCAATGAAAATAAAACAATATAAAAATAAACAAAACAAAATAAAATGGAAACAGGAACGATCATACCATGGTGGGTTGTCTCCCTCCTAGCACTTTTAGTTAAAGTCCTTAAGTTGGACATTAGATGAGCTTCCTGTTATGATGGCTTGTGCTTAAATTCATCCAGAAATCTCCACCAATGTTTGGAATGCTAACAGCCTCCGGGGTCCCAAACTAGGCATGTAAAGCTTCTGAGCAGCTTCAAACAGATTCTCAAGCTCCCGGGGTGACGAATTTCAGAATATTTTCCAGGATCCCAAACTTTGCTTTTAAATCCACCTTTGTCTTGATCTATATTCTTCCATCCGGGCGGCTTAGAAATTGTATTCTCACCAAGATGACCAAACGTCTTCCGAGATCCATTCGATTGAACATGATACCAATCCGTGCACTTCGAGTTGAAGCGTGGAACCTTATTGAACCTTGTGCACCAGCTTTGAGTACGAGCCATTTTCCTCTTACTCTTAAAGCCACAGAGAGCTCTAAGCTGGCCATCTGTTTCAAGCACACCATATTCAAGTGGAAAAGTAAAGTTAAAGGTTAAGGATTGTACCCACTTGAAGCTTGTATTGGGTGGTAATGGCCTTAGGATAGGTGTTTCCAATGGTTCTGTAAGTTCTACTCCCTTGTAATCTTCTGTGAATTTCTCCACTTCATTGCAAAATTCTTCAAATGCATCTGTGTCCTGATCAAAGTCTTCTATGTCTTCCTCATCACTTAAGTCATAAGCTGGAGGTTGAGAGAAATCTACCTCCGCATCATCTTCGTATTCACTTGGATAAGGTTCTTCAATCTCAGAGAATTCACTTGCGGATGCAAGTTCATTACTAGGAGAACTTGACTTGAGGTTACCATCATCAAGGAAACTTGTGTCTTGGGTTATTCCGTCTAGTTCTTCATAAAATACCTGCTTTGGGGGCCGTGCACTATCCTCCTTAGCATCAATTGTAACGTCCTTGACGGAATTCTTCACAACTCTGGATTCCCATGGAGGTTCAGCATCTCCTAAATCTTCAATCAGTACTTCATCCTCTTGGATAATTTGAGCTTCCTCCAATTGTTCCAGAACAAAGTTATGCTCATTGCTGTCCACTGGGGTTTCTAGTGTCTCCTTCATGCTACGTTTGTCATTAGATTCTCTATTTGCTGGAATAAAAATGCCTTCAGATGTAAAGCAACAATAACATAAATTAAAGAAAGCAATCATGAATTGAAATACCTCAAATAACATTAATAAGGGAAATTATAATCTAACATGAAGAGTTCATAAACTAAATTGGAAGAATAAATAAACATAAAGAACCTGGGATTGAGAGTCACTCCTAAAAACTAAGAGAAGTCCTAAATCCTAAGAGAGAGAGGAGAGAACCTCTCTCCAAACTAAATCTAAATCATGAGAAGTGAATTATTAGAGCCCCCTCATGAATGGATGCATTCCTCCACTTTATAGCCTCTAATCTGTGTTTTTTGGGCCACAAACTGGGTCAAAAATAGCCCAGAAATCGCTGGAGAAGAATTCAAACACGCTGATTTTCGTCACTGCGATGCGGCCGCATGGAGCACGCGATCGCGTCACCTAGCGTCAGGGAAACTATGGAATATTATATATCAAATCGAAGCCCGGACGTTAGCTTTCCAACGCAACTGGAACCGCGTCCTTTGAACCTCTGTAGCTAAAGTTATAGCCATTTGAGTGCAAAGAGGTCAGGCTGGACAGCTTATTAATTTCTCCAACTTCTTGTATTCCTTCCACTTTTGCATGCTTCCTTTCCATCCTCTAAGTCATTCCTGCCCTGTAATCTCTGAAAACACTTAACACACATATCAAGGCATCTAATGGTAATAAGAGAGGATTTAATAATAAGCAAATATAAGATCAAAGAAGCACGTTTTCAATCATAGCACAAGATCAGGAAAGAAATATAAAACCATGCAAATATTATGAATAAGTGGGTAAAGAGTAGATAAAAACCACTCAATTGAACACAAGATAAACTATAAAATAGTGGTTTATCAACCTCCCCACACTTAAACATTAGCATGTCCTCATGCTAAGCTCAAGAGAAACTATAAAGATGAAGAGGAATGGTAGAAAGTATGAAATGCAGTCCTATCTATATGAATGCAACTAAATGTGAAATGCTTCTACCTACTTGGTTAAAAGTAAATAAATTCTCCAAGAATAAATATGAACTGGATTTCACTAATTCAAATCATAAAATAAAGTACAAGTAAATTTGCAGAAGAAAATAGCTCATGAAAGCCAGGAACAAAGAATCGAGCATCGAACCCTTACTGGAAGTGTATGCACTCTTAATCGCTCAAGTGTTTAAGGTTCGATTCTCTCAGTTCTCTACTAACCTTGCTTTCTAAAGCTTGCTCTTCATCTAACAATCAACATAAATTTAATGCACAGATACACATATCAAGAGGTCTTTTAAGGGTTGTAATGCGGTTAGGGTCAAGGTAGGATTGTATCTGGCCAAGTATACTAAAATCTGAATCCTTAATTAACTTAAACTTTCCACCTAACTTAAACAATCCATGTAATCATAATACAGCATCTAACTATCCACTAACCATGTTTTCCACATATTCATGCATTCTAATTTTAAGTACAGTACATATGCATTGCTTTCAACATTTACTTTAGGGCATTTTGTCCCCTTTCTCTTATTTGCACTTTTTTCTCTTCTTTTCTTCTTATATATTTTTTTTTTTCACTTCTTTATATATATATATATATATATATTTTCAATGCATATGATTAAATTTTTTTTTGAATGCATGAACATATCCTAAACATTTCTTTCACATTTTCATAAAGATATATAGCACCTAATTCTTAAACCAAATATTTCCAAACCCACTTTTCCCCACACTTAATTCATGAGCATTCTCACTAGTCTAAGTTAACCAAGGATTCAAATTAAGGACATTATTGTTTTCCGCTTAGAGTTAGTGATGAGCTAAAGTAAAGAATAAAGGGGTAAAATAGGCTCAAAATTGGTTTGCAATGGATAATGAAAAGGTTAAGGCCATATGGGTATGTAAGCTCAGTGAAACAAAGGCCTCAATCATGTAAGTGCATGCATACATCAAATAATGGAAATATAGAATTAAGCAAGACAAAGATCACAATTTTAGAGAGAAAAATACACACTAAAACAGAATTTTGGTTGATAAAATGCAACCAATTCAAATAGGCTCAAAAATCTCACAGGTTTTGTGTGTTCGAGTTCTAAACCATGTTCCAGTATAATATCTCTTCAAACAAGTGTAACATTAAATTTTATTCAAATTAGTAAAATTCTCTAAAAATTTTCTTGAAAAAAAGAAAATATTACTTCAACCAAGTGGTAAAATATAAAATAAAAAATCAAACAAATATGCAATCAAACATGCAAATGCAACAATGAACAAACAAATAAAATAAAAAATTTGGTATTGAGTCAAGAAATAACTAACCCATGGAGATCGGTATCGACCTCTCCACACTTAAAGATTGCACCATCCTCGGTGCATGCTGAGATGTGCAGGTGGACGTGTTGCTCCAACTGACGCTTGTAGATGGAGGTGTCTTGGTTGGAGATCTCTTGGTTCCTTTCCTTGCTGGTGTCTTGTCAGTGACCTTCTCTTTTTCTTTCTTGGTACCCATGCCTAAGGAGGAAGAAAAAGGAAGAGTGTAAAATATAGAAAACTAAGACTGGAAGGGAGGAAATTCCAAGTGATAAGGAATGCCAAAGGAAAGATGATAGCCCAACTACATGGTAGCTACAACATGCAGGAAAGACAACAATAAAGATCAAAAGGGGCAATTCAAAATAATTAGATGCAAGAGGATAAAAAACATGCAAATAATAGGCATGAGAAGCATAGCTCAAGCATAAATGTGCCAAATTAAAGAGCATGTGTAATGATGACAATTGTGAATGATAATCTCAAATACATTGGGTGTGCAAGTTAAAAATAGGGATGAAAATAATGTAATCCAAATGTATATGAGAGCCATAAGTAAATGTCAATTGTCAAATCTTTCCTCAGAATAGCCATATGCTCAAATAAATTAAGGCACTTATCCAAATAAAACTCCAACACCAACATAAAAATGCATGAAAAAGAATTGGAAAAGGAAAGAACAAATAAATGCATTAAATTAAAGGGATAGAAGAGTAGAGGGGAAGAAGAAGAGAAAGAAAGAAGAAAGAAGGAAAGATAGAAGAAATAAGGATTAGAAAAGAAAAGATAAGATAATTGGCACTAATCTAGATAGGTTGTGCGACGCTGGTGACACGGTCGCGTGGTACGCAATAAGGTCAGGTGATGCGGACGCGTGGGGCACGCGGACGCGTGGCTTGTTTTGTGCGACTGGCGCGAGTGCAGCCTCGCGGTCGCGCAATTCTCTGTTCGAAACTCTTTTTGCCAAAAATCTGGGTGACGCGGTTGCGTGGTTGACACGATCGCGTGAATGGCCTTTCTTTTAAAAATGACGCGGACGCGTGGGGCACGCGTTCGCGTGGGAGGGCTTGGGCTTCCAGCATGAGTCCAGCCCAACTCCAGCTTAACTTTCTGCCATACACCCTTTTTACGCCGATTTCAGGTCACGCGGCCGCGTGGGTGACGCGGTCGCGTGGGAGGCTATTTTTCCAAATGACGCGGACGCGTCATCGACGCGGTCGCGTGGAGTCAATTTGTGCTAATGGCGCGCCTCCAGCCACGCTTTCGCGTGACTCTCTGTTCAACCTCATTTTCTTCCAAACGCACATACAACGCGGACGCGTCGGTGACGTTGTCGCGTCGCGTGCGAAAATCCCTTTTTTTTTTAATCTGAAAAATGTAGAATGCAGTGTTAATATGAATGTGATACAAAATTCCAGGTTCAATACAACAAAATAAAATAAAATTCAAAAACAAACAAAACTAAATAAAATTAAAATTGAGAAAGGAATGATTATACCATGGTGGGTTGTCTCCCACCTAGCACTTTTAGTTAGAGTCCTTAAGTTGGACATTTGGTGAGCTTCCTGTTATGGTGGCTTGTGCTTGAACTCATCCAGGAATCTCCACCAATGTTTGTATCTCCAGTAACCTCCGGGATCCCAAACTAGGCGCAGAAAGCCTTCAAGTAAGTTAAAGCAAGTGACCAGGCCCCAAGAGTGGTGATTGATAGAATGGATTCCGGGGTCCCAGACCTTGCCTTTGCACCCGTCTTTTGGTTGAGCAATATTGTTCCATCCGGGTGGCAAGTAGTCTGAATTCTCACGTTAGCGGCCAAACAACTTCTTAGACCCATTCAGTTGAGCTTTACACCAACCTTTGCATTTAAACTTAAAGCTTCCAACCATAATAAACCTTGCAGGACAATTCTTACTACTGACCATCTTCCTCTTACTCTTAATGCCACAAAGAGCTCTAAGTTGACCATCCGTCTCCAGAAGTCCATATTCAAGTGGGATTAGAAAGCTAAAGGATATGAATTTCACCCACTTAAATGTTGTGAAGGATGATGGCAACTTAGGGGGAGGTATTTTCAATGAAATTGCAAGCTCCACTCCCTTGTGCTCTTCTCTGATAATTACCACCTCTTTGCAAGCTTCTTCAATTTCAACCTCTTCCTCTTGGCAGCTTTCTTCCAATTCAATCTCCTCTTCATTGCTTTCCAAGGGCATGGGAGGTTGTGCTTCTTCTTCTTGAATCTCCATCTCTTGATCAGCCTCTTTCAAGTCTTTAACTGTGATATGCTTTGAAGGTTGTACACCCTCCTCAGCATCAATTTCAAACGCCTTGGAAGGGGGTTCTATGACTGGACTTTCCCATGGAGGTTCAGCATCTCCTAAGTCTTCAACCACTTCTTCTTCTTCAATAATTCTGGCTTCCTCTACTTGTTCCAGTACAAAGTCATGCTCCGTACTGTTCACTGGAGTTTCTAGTATCTCCTTCATGCTACGCTCTTTTATTGATTCTTCATATGTAGCCATGGGAGCACTTTGAGTGTCCGAGCATCGGGAACCTAATTGACTTATCGCTTGATTTAATTGATGAAGGGTTGCATGAAATTGATCTTTGAGACGATCCGTTGATTCTTGTTGCGCTCGACTATCATAGGTAGGATCATAGTGCTCTTGGATTGATGGATATGGAGATGGCAAATATTGAGGTCGTGGTGGGATGGGGAGATCATTCTGTGATTAAAAAAATAGTATAGTAGAGTTTAGATCGGCAAGTGCTTTCTCCATGGAGGTTTGGGGTGGATAGGAGGGTTCATTTGGCTCATAAGGTGGTTGGAATGGTGGATATGGGTTAGGGTCATATGGAGGTGAATGGTGGAAAGGGGGCTTGTGAGTTTGGTGGTTCAAAGTTATGTTGAGGAAAGGGTTCATAGACACATGGTGGTGGTTGTTGATAGTCCATTGGAGGTGGTTGTTCCCATGAGGGTTGATCAAATCCTTGAGCCTCCTCCCATCTTTGATTCTTCCAACCTTGATGCCTGTTCTCCTTGTAATTTCCTCTTCCTGCAATATAATTGTAACCAGACTCATAGCCAAAGGGGTGAGAGTTCATAGTAGTAAACAAAAATTAAAAACAAAAATAAAAATAAATTTAAATTAAAAGGTTATTTAAATTTTGAAATTTGAATTTTGAATTTTGAGATTTGAAATTTGAAAAATTTTTAAATTTGAATTTTGAAATTTGATTTTTAAAATAAGGTGAGATAAGATTTTGAAAAAGATATGATTTTTTTTTAATTTTGAAATTTAAAATTTTGAATTTAATGAGGAAAGAGAAAAATAATAAAATGACACCAAACTTAAAAATTTTTAGATCAAAATGAAGAAAACAACTAAGAACAACTTGAAGGTCAAGATGAACACGAAGAACAACTTGAAGATCAAGATGAACACAAAGCAAAAAATTTTTTGAAAAATTTTTAATAATTAAATAAAAACCAATAACCTCTTAATTTATGAAAAAAGCAAAAATAAAAACAGATAAAAACAAATAAACAAGTAAAAAGAAAATATTTACAATAACCAATAACAAGGCACACGTTTACAATTCCCCGGCAACGGCGCCATTTTGACGTTAGGATTTTTGCCAGTAAAGAATTTCATAAAAACAGTCGCGTTGTAGATATAGTCTCTAAACCAACAGAAATCCCTTCGTACAAACGTGTTTGGTTGTCACAAGTAACAAACCCCTTGAAATTGATAACCGAGTATTCAAACCTCGGGTCGTCTTCTCAAGGAATTGCAGGGAGGTATGTTCTTATTATTGGTTATGAGTCTTGTAAATTAGGGTTTTGGAAGTAAGATGGGAATATGTTATATGACAAGTAAAATAAAATAATAATAATAAAAATAAACTCTTGGCAAGGTATGAGAAATTGGAAGTCCAGACTTAGTTATCCTTATCAATAATAATGAAAGTTGAATCTTAATTCCACTTAGTTGACCTTTACTAAAGTAAAGGAAAGTCAAGGGACTAATTAGTTTGATCTTCGAATCCTATTTATTTCCTAAGAAAAGGTTGGGATTATTGAAGCTCAGTTCAATTAGCAAAGATAACAGTTATCAATTATGTTGAGCTAAGATAACTCCTGAGTTACTGCTTTCTTAACCAAGACCAAAAGAGGAAAAGGTAAATTTTCTGGAATAAAAATGCCTTCAGATGTAAAGCAACAATAACATAAATTAAAGAAAGCAATCATGAATTGAAATACCTCAAATAACATTAATAAGGGAAATTATAATCTAACATGAAGAGTTCATAAACTAAATTGGAAGAATAAATAAAAATAAAGAACCTGGGATTGAGAGTCACTCCTAAAAACTAAGAGAAGTACTAAATCCTAAGAGAGAGAGGAGAGAACCTCTCTCCAAACTAAATCTAAATCATGAGAAGTGAATTATTAGAGCCCCCTCATGAATGGATGCATTCCCCACTTTATAGCCTCTAATCTGTGTTTTCTGGGCCACAAACTGGGTCGAAAACAGCCCAGAAATCGCTGGAGAAGAATTCAAACACGCTGATTTTCGTCACTGCGACGCGGCCGCATGGGGCACGCGGTCGCGTCGCCTAGCATCAGGGAAACTATGGCTTATTATATATCAAATCGAAGCCCCGGACATTAGCTTTTCAACGCAACTGAAACCGCGTCGTTTGGACCTCTGTAGCTAAAGTTATAGCTGTTTGAGTGCAAAGAGGTCAGGCTGGACAGCTTAGTAATTTCTCTAACTTCTTGTATTCCTTCCACTTTTGTATGCTTCCTTTCCATCCTCTAAGCCATTCTTGCCCTGTAATCTCTGAAAACACTTAACACACATATCAAGGCATTTAATGGTAATAAGAGAGGATTTAATAATAAGCAAATATAAGATCAAAGAAGCACGTTTTCAATCATAGCACAAGATCAGGAAGGAAATATAAAACCATGCAAATATTATGAATAAGTGGGTAAAGAGTAGATAAAAACCACTCAATTGAGCACAAGATAAACCATAAAATAGTGGTTTATCACTAATGGAAATAAAAGGAGAAAACAAAAACAAATAAACAAGTAAAAGAAAAATATTTACAATAACCAATAATAAGGCACACGTTTGCAGTTCCCCGGCAACGGCGCCATTTTGAAGAGAGAACTTTTGCGTGGCCTTGAAATTCACAGAATAAATCCTTGTAGGTATAGCTTCTAAACCAACAAAAGTTCTTTCTCACAAATGTTTTGGTTGTCACAAGTAACAAACCCCTAAATAAATTGATAACCGAAGTATTCAAACCTCGGGTCGTCTTCTCAAGGAACTGCAGGGAAGTACGTTCTTATTATTGGTTATGAGTTTTGTTAATTGGGGTTTTGAAAGTAAGGAACAAGTAATTTAAATGAAAAATAAAATAAATAAATAACTGTAAAATAAACTTTTGGCAAGGTATGAGAATTTGGAAGTCATATCCTAGTTATCCTTATCAATGGTGATGAGAATTGAGTTTTAATCCCACTTAGTTAGCCTTTACTAAAGTAAAGGAAGGTCAAGTGACTAATTAGTTTGATCCTCAGGTCCTAGTCAATTCCTAAGAAAGAACTAGAGTTATTGGAGTTTAATTCAATTAGCAAAAATAACAATTATCAATCACGTTGAGTTTGACAACTCATGAGTTACCAATTACTTTACCAAAGCCAAAAGGGGGAAAGTAAACTTACTCAAATAAAAATGTCTTCAGATTGGAAGCAATAGTAACATAAATAAAAGAAAGCAATCATAAACTGAAATACCTCAAATAACATTAATTAAGAGAGTCATATGTAACATGAAAGAGTTCATAAATTAAATTGTCAAAGCAATTAAAAAGGGAACATTGAACCTGATAAAGAGTTGGAATACTAACTTGAAATAATAAGAAATCCTAATCCTAAAACCTAAGAGAGAGGAAAAAACCTCTCTCTCTAAAAACTACATCTAAACTATGAAAAGTGAATGAATTGGAGATCTCCCTCCATGAATGCATTCTCCCACTTCATAACCTCTAATATGTGCCTTCTGGACTTGGATCTGGGCCAAAAAGGGCTTCAGAAATCGCTGTGAGCGTTTTCTGTAATTTCTGGTGCGTGGCGTCTGTCACGCGTCCGCATGGGTCACGCGGTCGCGTCATCTGTGTTCTGCTCATGGCGCGCGTCCGCGTCAGTCACGCATTCGCGTCGCTGTCTTTTCGCGCTGGGCATGCGGCCGCGTCGTCCATGCGTTCGCGTCGCTGCCAGTTTCTTCAAAAACTCCATTTTGTGCTTTCCATCCATTTTTGTATGTTTCCTTTCCATCCTTTAAGTCATTCCTGCCTTAGGAGATCTGAAACTACTCAACACACAAATCACGGCATCGAATGGTAATAAAGGGTGATTAAAATAATTAATTTTAAAGCATAGGAAACATGTAATTCACATATATCACATAATAAGGAAGGGAAAGTAAAACCATGCAATTTTCATGAATAAGTGGGTGAAGGATTGAATAAATCTCTTGAATTGAGCACAATATATATCATAAAATATAGGTTTATCAATGACCTTCTGCTGACACTCCTATTGGAACCACTGCCTACCGCAATTATTGATAGTTGTATCCACAGCTCGATGATAATACCAAAGAAGTGCTAGTCTTAGTGGAGTGGTAGGGTACTCCCCGAGAAGAGGCGACTTGGGTTAGTTAGGATGAGCTTCAAAGGCTGTATCCTAATGAAGACCTTGAGAAAGGTCATTGTTATAGGGGAGAGAGTGATTGATACGAGCTTAAGTACCAATCCTAGCCCAATGGAGGAGACTATGGACAATGAAGGGATAATTGGGTCGAGTAATTCAAGTCCACAGTAGAAGAACAAATGGCAAAGGAGGCAGCCAATTTGGATAAAGGACTACGAAGCGTGAAGGAATGCATAGCAATGGAATAATGGAAAAATTTAGTTATGTAACTACCTAGTGGAGAGAGTCATATATAGTAAGTAGGGGTGTTCAGATCCAAACCGGTCCAAAAAAACTGTGAAACCGGACCGATCCAAACCAAAAATCGAATTAAACCGCTCTATTTTGGATATTTTTTGGATTTTGGATCGGTTTTATTGTGGTTTGGTTCGGTTTGCGGTTCCACTCTGCAAAACCGAACCCTTGTTATGCAGCAACTTAAAAAAGAAGAAGGAAATGGGCTGGGTAATTGTTTGACTGCTGTATCATTTGATCCTGATTTATGTAGACAAGCTCTTGCTAGAATGATAATCATAGATGAGTTGCCTTTTAGATTTGTCGAAGGGGAGGAATTTCGTTATTTCATGAGTGTTTTATAGCCAAAACTCCATATTCCGGGCAGAATTTCAGTTGCTAGGGATTGTTGGAACTTGTTCATGAATGAAAAACATAAGTTGAAGAGTGTCTTTATAAACTCAAATCAAAGTGTGTGTTTGACCACTGATTATTGGACTTCTGTACAAAATCTAAACTATCTTTGTCTCACTGCACATTTTATTGATCAAGATTGGAAGTTGCAAAAGAGAATTCTTAACTTTTGTCTCATCAAGAATCATAAAGGTGAAACAATTGGTAGGAAGATAGAAAAATTTCTTTTAAATTGGGGAATAAGTAGAATCTTTAGCATCACAGTTGATAATGCTAGTTCAAATGATGTTGCCATTTGTTACTTGAAAGGTAGAATGGAAGATTGGAATTCACATCCTTTAAAAGGTGAACATTTGCATGTTAGGTGTTGTGCTCATATCTTAAACTTGGTGGTGAATGATGGTTTGAAGGATATGCATTCTTCAATTAGTAAAATTAGAAATGCTGTTAGATATGTCCATGCTTCTCCTAGTCGTATAGATAGGTTTAAAAGTTTCATTAAAGAGGCTAGGATCCAAGACTGCTCTTGTGTGCAATTAGATGTCCCCACTAGGTGGAATTCCACTTATATAATGCTTGATAGTGCTTTAAAATTCCAAAAGGCCTTCAAGAGATTAAGTGAGAGGGATGCTGAGTTTGTAATGATGCAAGGGGGCATTCCAAAGAATGAAGATTGGGATAATGCAAGATGTTTTGTGAGGTTTTTGAAGATTTTTTTCGATGTAACCAAAAAAGTCTCGGATTCTACATTTGTGACTTCTTCTTCATATTTTCATCACTTTTGTTCAATTCTTAATTCTTTAAAGACTTGGGCTGATAATGACATTTTACTTAAGGGTATGGCTACAAAAATGAAGGCTAAGCATGATAAATATTGGGGTAACTTGAGGAACATGAATATGATAATTTTTGTTGCTGTGGTACTTGACCCTAGATACAAGATTAAGTTTGTTGAGTGGAGTTTTCAAAGGTTGTTTGAGAAGGAGGATGCTGATTTCTTATGTGGTAAGGTGAAGGAAGTATTCAATGACTTATTTAACAGCTATAGGGTTGCTCTCAATAGTGATCAAGCACACCAATCTGCACAATACAGCCAAGATGTGGATATGGATGATAGTGCCTTTGATGATGTTCGCTTTGCGGAAGCATTTGAAAATGATGTACAAGCAAGTGAGAGTGTCAACACAAATGAAGTGGATTTATATCTCATGGAGTCCTTGGAGAAACCAGTTGATCCAAGTAGTTTTGATATTTTAACTTGGTGGAAAGTGAGCTATAACAATTACAAATATCATGTTCTAAGTCAAATTGCGAGGGATTTTCTAGCTATGCCGGTGTCAACGGTTGCTTCTGAATCCACCTTTAGCACTGGAGGTAGAGTGCTTAATCAATATAGGAGCTCTCTTACTCCAAAAACTGTTGAAGATTTGATTTGTGCACAAAATTGGTTTCGAGCCAATTCATTGCCAATTGACCTTGAGGAGTCTTTTGAAGAATTTGAAAAACTTGAGAAAGGTAAAGTTCTTTAATATTATGTTTTATTTTATCTTCACATAGTGATTAACTTTACTATTTGATAATATGTTTAACTTACTAATATTTATTTTATTACATTTTATTGTAGAACTTGAGCTAATTCCTCAACTAATAGATGAAGAAGACTCTGGTGATGAATCTGATTAGTGATCAGTGCTTCAGCTTTCAGTTTGGAGTTTTTTATGTTATGTTTTTATTAAGACTTTGCTATGTTATTTAATTTTGTGTTGTTGAGACTTGTTTAGTTGTTTTGATGCTGAAGAATTATTATTTTATCAAGACTTGTTGAATATGTTGATGTTGGATTCTTGGACAATTGGACATGGTTTATAATGTTTTATGGAATTTTTGTTTTATTATTACGTTGGATTGTGTTTTATTATTATGATGGATTATTGGACAGGTTATATAACTTTATAAATTAAGTTATTATTTTGTATTTAAAAAATTGCAGATCCAAACCGATCCAAACCGCTTGTAATCGGATCGGATTGGATCGGATTTCCAAAAAAAGTTCATCCAATCCAAACCGCACCGCACATAAATTAAGCGTTCGGATCGGATGACTTTTTCCTTCAAAACCGAACCAAACCGCACCGCGAACACCCCTAATAGTAAGAAATGGAGTCACAAAAGAGATGCAGAAAATATTATATATCCTTAAAAAGTCTCCCTTACTGAAAAAGAGAATCATTATCTTATCTTCACCGTCCATATAATTCACACATATTTCTGTTAATTCTTCTTATTTGATATTATTTCTTATTATTGTGATTCTCTGTGTTAATTGTTGATTCTGAAATTATTTTATTAGTTCATTGTCAAGGAGTACCAAGTGGAGTACCACCATATCGTATCTCCTCTACCATACGTTACTAGCAGCTTGTGTGGTCAGCTCATTCTCTTTTGATTCTATTATTCCCATGAATTTCACATTCTCATCTCTAGCTAACTTTTTTAACATTTTCTGCCATTCCCTTATTTTCACCCCTTTCACATTCTAAATAATAAAATAAAGATTAAAAGTGACAATTAGATCCTCAAAAATGTTAAACTTGGACTATTTAGTCTTTGAAGAAAAAAATATTAATTAGGTATTTTAAAATAGTAAATGGTGGACATGTATGTCTTTCTGTTAATGAATAATGTGAAACAAAATGGGATTGTCTATGTATTTTATTATTTACAATGGTGTATGTCTCGTTACTGCCACATGAGCATAAAAACGATGTAGTTTTGGATTGTGAAGTATTTGTTATTTTTTGAGTTTTTATATACCCTTTATCAACTACTCTCTATATATCACAAATCCTATTAAAACAAGTGAAGTTTCACTCCAAAAGTTGTTATCTATATGACTATCGTTCATAGATAGACATGTCAGAGTAATTAACAGTACATATAAGTATTACCGTTAAGTTTTAGTTGATGAATTGATAGAAAGACATCATGTGTCCATAGTTTGCTATCCTAGAGGACCAAATTGGTACTTTTTTTTCTTTAGGAACTAATTAGTCCGAAATCGAAATCTTCAGGTATAAAATACCTTATACACTTAACAGTGTCTTCAATCAACTGCCACTTTCGTCTTCACCAATCTCTTTATTAAGCTGACATAGAGTTTGGAATTTAGAATTTAATCTTTAATGTTTCGAATTAACTATATATTAGCCAAAATTTTGTTAATTATGTAAAATTGTTCTTCAAATTGATTATGATGAGAGGACATTTTATTTATTTTGTTTTGTTTTTCAAACTAAAGATACATTACAAGAAATTCGTCAAATACTATTGGATTTATCGGTAAATTCATCAAAAAATTCGCCGATAATATGTTTATCGAAAGAATTATCGTTGGAATAAATCTGACGGTATAAACTTTGTCGGCAATTGTTTACCGGTAAATTTTTTGTCTGTCACTAATTACCGTTGGAAGATTTTTGCTGATAATTTTTACTGTCAGATGTTTCCTCCAGTAAATCTGACGGTAATATATTACTAATTAATAATTATCGATGGATTTAACCGATGATAAACTTAAATTTTAAATTTCTTAAAATTGTTTAAAACTTAATATAAAATTTTAAATATATAAATTCAATAATTTCTAAACTAATAAATCAGAAAATACAACACTAATTAACTCAGAAAATAATTAACTTAGATAATAATAAACTTAGAAAATTAACAATAATAAACAATAAGTCAATAATTAACTCCGAAAATAAACAAGTTAAGATTAACTCAGACAATTAACAACAATCAACTAATTAATCCAAAAAATAATCAACTTAGATAATAATAAACTTAGAAAATTAACAACAATAAACAATAAGTCAATAGTTAACTTAGAAAATAAACAAGTTAAAATTAACTTAGACAATTAACAACAATCAACTAATTAACTCATAAAATAAGTAACTCAGATAATAATAAATTTAGAAAATTAACAACAATAAACAATCAGTCAATAATTAACTCAGAAATATATAAGTTAAGATTAACTCAGACAATTAACAATAATAAACTAATTAACCCAAAAAAGAATTAACGCATATAATAATAAACTTAGAAAATTAACAACAATAAATAATAAGTCAATAATTAACTCAAAAAATAAACAAGTTAAAATTAACTTAGACAACTAACAATAATCAACTAATTAACTCAGAAAATAATTAACTCAGAAAATAAATAAGTTAGGATTAACTCAGACAATTAACAACAATCAGCTAATTAACTCAAAAAATAATTAACTCAAACAATACCAGAACAAAAATAAGAACAATACAGTTGAGGATCTTATACTTGCAGAAATAAAAAAAAAAAATTAGAACAATTAACTAAGCCAATGTTCTCACTTGAACTGATATCAAATTACATAATTTGAGTTTCATGTTGTATTTCACAACATTCTTATAAGTGCTTATTCCATTTTTGATATTAACGTAATCCAATTAATAAGAGCGTAAGATACAACTCAATAATAACTAACTACATCAAATTAAACAATTTATCAAAACCTACATCAACATTTAAAATTAAAAAACTGAAAAATTCAGTATAAAAAATTTATAGAATAAAAACTTAAAAAAATATAGTAAAAAAATTAGTGAACTCACCCATACTGCAGAAGCAGAACCAATAATACGGCGATGGAGGAATCATGAGAAGAGGAAGTAGAGGACGGCAATGTAGCAGGAACTAAGTACAACTGATAGCGAGAATGCGAGATGGCGAGAACGTTGAACCACGGACCATGGTCATTGAAAAAGGAGCGTGATAGGGTTAGGTTTTTTTTTTTTAATTTGAAATGAAGTAAAAGCAGGGATGGAATAGGAAGAGGGATAAGAGCAACCTACCTGGAAGAGGGAGGAGAGACACAGGTCGGCAATTGAGGGAGCAACGACAGCAGCAGCAGTGGCGGGGGCGAAGAGCAACCAACACATTGCAAAGAGCACTTAGCCAAGTTCACGCAGTCTTTGGACGCTGTTGGTGGTAGCCGATGTTGGCGGAG
>NC_029793.2:21626593-21626841 GCF_000816755.2 Arachis ipaensis
TTTATTATCAGATAAATTCGACGATAATCTCAGTGCCAATTTTTTTTTTCAATTATTTCTGACAAATTTATCGTCGGAAAATTAAATCCATAGTAATTTTTTTATCCGACGAATTTATTACCAAATCCGTTAGTAAACCTGGTACTAATGTATGACGCTAAATTTAATGATAGATCCGATGATATTCAGCATTTTTTTGTAGTGATATATAATATTGGAGGAGGAAGCTAGAATTAAGAGTGTTTTTT
>NC_029793.2:21626935-21627998 GCF_000816755.2 Arachis ipaensis
ATATACTCCTTTTTCTTTTTGTTGGATTCCATATAAACACTCCTAGTCATACCTAGGATTTGAACCGTGATGCACGTTCTAGCAATATGTTCTGGGCTATGCTCACCCCGATGGCCCAATACATTTTTGTTGTTGGAAGCAATTGGTTTCTGCTTCATATATCACTCCAAAATATTAGTGGTTAAAAATTTATTCCATTAACTTAAGATAAATACTTTGATGTTTTTCTATTTGGTGTCGAATTTATTAAACTTGTCTTTTAAAGTAAGTATTAACTATTAAGTATTTAGAAATTATTTATTTTTATATTTTTAAATTAAATATTAATTTTTAATTTTTTTTAAATAAATTAGACAGGTATATATAGATAACATAGCAATAAGTGCACCTAAATCACGATAATTGTGCCATTGTATAGAGGAATGATTCGTATACACTAAAATTAGCCATCAAAATCAGTCACCAGTATAAAATATATATTGAAATATAAATATACGTTGAAAATAAATTAAATCACACATATATTTATATACAAATACATTAGTGACTTATTTTAATAACTAATTTTAATGTACAAATAATATTTTTTCATTATATATGTACATGACCGTCTCAAAACTAGATCATATAATCAGCAACATAACAATGTACTTTGCTAGGTCTATTATAGATCAAACTAACAATAGAAAATATAGAAAAAAGAAATATTCATGGACTATGTATAGTGGTTGAAGCTATGACTTTGAAACTGCTTCCCTTGAATCGAGCCAGCACTTACTTAAAGAAAGTTGGGAAACTCTTTCATGGTTGTTTGACGATTATAACAGGACACTTTGCATGCTTGGCACAGTGGTCGCTCACACTTCCAAGGAGTGTTCTGCAATTGATAAAGAAAGCTACTTAATTATACTAGATTTCACGTGTATTTATTACTGTTTAATAATGTTTGTAGACAATAAAAAATTATTTTATTTAATATTCATTAATGATTGCTAAAATTAATAAATATTAAATAAGATAAATTTAGATTATTTTAGTTGTTTTTTATTGTCTTTTTAGTATT
>NC_029793.2:21628647-21630905 GCF_000816755.2 Arachis ipaensis
ACTGTATAATTTTAAATGTAATAAATATATAATTACGGAGATTATGTATATAAAATTATAAATGTTATGTGATATAAAATAATTTAAATATTGTCTCTGCAGCATTGTAGATATATCATTTCATACACAAATAAGTACCCGCCGGTGGATAAGTTCAAAAGCTAAAAGTTATTTGAAAATATATTAGCTTTAATTTACCTCTTGAAGAATCCATAACCATGGCTTCCCATGACCAAAGTGTCAGCATCTAACTTCTGCACTGTACTGCAAATTACATTCTTTGCATCTCCCATCTCAATTACTCTCTCCATAGTTATCTAAGCGCAAAATTATAGACATAGCCACAATGATATTAATAGAATGGGGAAATGGACACATTGTAGTAGAAGAATTTCTGAATAAAGAGGCTTATTACATCGGCGGCGTTCAAATTTCTGCAAATGGCTTCAGCTTTATCCATTACTGAATTAGCAAGCTCCATACTGTACTTTTCCATAGCAGCAATAACTTCAGGGGAAAACACATACCCTGTAAAAAATTATCATATTGCAGTGCCTCTGTCAGACAAAACCTCAAAATAAGAATATAATATAAAAGGTAGTTTTTCTTTCAAAAAATTATATAAGTACACAACAAAAATGTTTTAAGTCAAGGTATAATCTTTCACTATATGTGATTTGCATAATAGTTTTATATTTTAAGAAACATTACAGAAAAATTATAATTGTTCAAATTTTTATATTAAATATACAAAAAAATCAGTTATTTGTATGGTTAATAAACGTATTTTTGTTTATTTTTTTTATAAATATTTAGTAAAGTTTAATGTTTTTAATAATTTTATACAAGAGGAGTGTTAGAGGCCAGCAACTTTTGTATTTTGTAACTATCAATTGGCCATCAATAGTATTTTTAACGATGTGAGATTACATCCAATGGTGGAGATCACTCATTTTTCTTTTAATGGTTAAGTGATGGTACAAAACACAAAAGTTGCTGGCTCTAAACTTTCTTTTTATACAATTAAAAATAGTTAATTTAAGAAAAAGTAAATAAAAATAAACAAAAATTAAATAAATATAAATCTTCTACGTGTAGAATTTTTAAATACGTATAAACCCAAAAAATAAAATTAAGATATATAAAATATAATATATAATATACACATATATGATTGATTAGTGTGTATATAATATTTAAAAAAAAATTGGTAAAAAATTCCAAAAAATATAAAATCCATCCTGCAAAAGGCCTTAGACTTAGTAATCAATTGTAATGGAAGTATGAATTTCACTTAGAAGTATTTCATGGTGTGGGAAAGAAAATAAAACCTGCAGTGTCGAAGGAGCAGATAGCAGGAGGAGGCTTGACATGGAGCAGAAGAAGCTTCTTTTTATTGGTATCTGAAATAAGATTGCTTAGGCACCATGACAGTGCATGCATGCTTTCCTCACTCTGATCCACAGCCACCATAATCTTTTGCTCTTTCTTTTCCATTTTTTTTTTCTTAGCCAAAGTAATCAAAGAAATGTGTCTGGCTAGTGGCTATTGTTGGCCTTATAATAAATAGTGTGTGGATAAGGGAAGGAATTGAGATTATGTACTATGATGTGCTTGCTAGTGTTATCTAGTAACACAGTAGCTACTGGTTTTTGACTTGTCACTCCTTTTGCCAAGTGTTTTTCAGACACTGACATGTTAGCACAACGACTGATTAGATATTTTTTATAGGGAAAATATAGGCTAGTACTTTTATTAAAATTTGGAGAGTACTTAATCAGTAAAAGAAAAGTAAGTAATCTCATATCATTGGATAAAATCTCACACGATTAAAAATACCAATAATAGCTAATTGATGGTTATAAATCACAAAACTTGCTGACTCCTAATATTCCTCTAAATTAGAAGTTACTCAAATAAAAATGTTAAAAATATTTTTTTTATAAAAATATTTTGTATAAAAGTGTTATTTATTTATTTGACCACACTTTAAATAAAAATAACACTTTTATAACATATTAAAATCTAACTCTACAATTCATCATCTAAAGATAACAAAAAAAAAATTTCACATGAAGACAATTATAAAATCTTCGTAAAAAGTATTCACCTTTAATATTTTGGAGTTACGAATTTGTATAATCTATATATATTTTCAAACAATTACTGGTACAAGAAGCGTATGCTAGAAAGGATTTAACTTACATATATTTTTAACGAAAAAATTATGAAAGAAATGTAAAATTTAGAGTAATATC
>NC_029793.2:21632609-21647449 GCF_000816755.2 Arachis ipaensis
ATTGTTTAAAATTCATATAAAAAATTATTTTAAAACAATGACCGTTACTGTTGGATTTATATCAATTTATCATGTTCAAATTAAATAACAAATCCGTTATTAAATTTGAAGATAATCGTAGCGCAAGGTAACATAGTATAAGAAGAAATGGAGTACGAGGAGTATGTACTCTTTTAATTTACTCTGCTAGAATTTTTAACTTAACAGAGTTTTTATGTCATCAAGATCAAATTTTTCTACACATACCATAATTTCATTTCTAATTCAGAGTCATCATACAACATAGGTTCTTTTCTATCTTTTTTTTGGCATTACCTCCCTGAACCATGACAGAAAGTGGAGGGAATTTAATTGGCTTTGTTCCTTTAAGTAATGAAGAGAGGGATGATGTTATACAATTGTCTGAGGAGGATATAAAAGGGACTATTCACAACTGCATTAATAGTCTGGTTGAAAGACTTTTTGCTAATAAATCATTTTCAACAGAAATCATGGATGGGGCGCTTAAAGCAATTTGGGGGAGACCAGTAGAGTTTCGAGTAAAAGAGATTGATCACAATCAATTCCAATTCTTCTTCGATAACGAGTGGGATATTATGAGAATTGAGAGAGGCTCCTCATGGCTTTTCAAAGACTATGCTCTCCATGTCCAGCATTGGAAAGAGGGGATGTACATTGGAGAACAACCAATAAATGAGATACCAATATGGGCCCAATTTTAGGGAGTTCCTGAAACCTTTAAGACGCTGGAGGTTTCTTGAAAGCTTGGTGAAAGGCTCAGTAAGGTGATGGATGTGAGACTGTTTGATGTTAAATGGAGAGAGACATGTATCATCAAAGCAAGGGTGGTTATTGATGAAAATCGAGCGGTAAAAGACTCTGACGTCGGGACATCGTTTAAGTTATCAATCTTGGCGAGGTTAACAACCCCATTATAATGAAAATAGCCAAGAACACACCCTGGTTGGCTAAGCCAAGGATGTACCCCTTTACTCTAAAAAGATCCTAGAGGAGATAAGCGCAAATCTTTTAATATAAGAAGTGTTTATTACTAAAGTTGCGTGACAAAAGAAATACATTGACTTATTTATAGTAGTAAGGGGATGGGGAGCTTTTGAGTATTAGGCGATGCGGGACTAATTCATATGCATACTATAATAACATAACTAAGTTTTATTACTTCAACTAGTATTTCTAATAACCTAATGAATCCTCCTGCATCATTCTCCCTGGGCTAGAAGAGGCTTGGTCTTATCTTCTATTGGTTCTGCATCTTCTTCATAGTAAGGTGACAGATCAGCAATGTTAAAGGTGACAGATACTCTATACTCTCCTGGAAGCTCAATCTTGTAAGCATTATCATTAATGTGCTCAAAGACTCTGAATGGTCCATCCGCTCGAGGAGATAATTTTCGACGAGACTTATAAAATTGTTCCTTTCTCAGATAAATCCATAACAAATCTCCTATATTGAAAATATTTGGTCTCCTATGTTTATTGGCTTGGGCCTCATATCGAGCAATCTGACGTAGTATCTTTTGTCGTACCTCCTCGTGGAGCTTCTTGATTTGTTCATCACGTTTATTAGTATTTGCACTATACTCTCGTGGAGTTGGTAACGGCGGAAGGTCTAAAGGACTTAGTGGTTGCTTACCATATACCACTTCGAATAGGCACCTCCTTGTTGTTTGACTAATAGAATTGTTGTAGGAGAACTATCAACTTATGGCAATACAAGATCCCACTGGCAATGGTGTTTGTCCACAAAATTTTGTAGCAAGTTTTTCAGGCTTTTGTTGACCACTTCTGTATGACCATCCGTTTGCGGATGACTAGCAGAGCTAAATTGTAGGTGAGTTCCCATTTTCTCCATAAAGTCCTCCAGAAGTGACTCATGAACTTCAAGTCTTGATCTGAAGTGATTGGTTGAGGGATACTATGCAAGTGCACAACCTCTTTAAAGTACAAATCTAATATGTAGGAAGTATCATCTATCTTATGACAAGGTACAAAATGAGCCACCTTCGAAAATCTGTCAACAACCACCATAACAGAATTCTTTTGTCTCTCTATCCTAGGTAATCCCAAGACAAAGTCCATGCTAACATGTTTCCATGGGGCCTTCGAAACAGGCAACGACTTGTACAAACCAGTGTTTTGATTCCTACTTTTAGCAATGTGACAAATGTGGCATCTTTGAATGTGTCGAATGACATCCCGCTCAAGTTTTGGCCAATAGAATTTCTCTTTTATGAGAGCCAACATTTTGTCCCTTCTAAAGTGTCCTGCTAATCCTCCATTATGGATCTCCCAAATGATTGATTAGCATAATGGACAATGGAGAATGCACAACTGATTATCCTTGAAAAGATAACCTTCTTAAATGAAGAATTGTCGATAGGGTTGTTGCAAGCAGCACGTCCAGATTTCTCTGAAATCTTGATCTTCTTCATATAACTCCTTTACAACCTCAAAATCAACAACATTAATTTGTAGAGTGGAAAGGAGAGTGTGTCGTCGACTTAAGGCATTGGCAACCTTATTTTGAGTCCCAGATTTATGCTAAAGGAGAAATGAAAAAGATTGTAGAAACTCACTCCAAGTGGCATGGCGTCAATTCAACTTTTGTTGGGGGTTAATATGTTTAAGAGCCTCGTGATTAGTATGCAAGATGAACTCCTTAGGCAATAGATAATGGCTCCAGTAGCTTAATGCTCGCACGATTACATAAAACTCCTTGTCATAAGTGGAATACTTCATTTTAACGTCATTAAGCTTTTTACTGAAGAAAGCAATTGGTCGGCCTTCTTATAAAAGTACAGCACCAATACCAACATAAAACGTACAATCGACCTCAAACATGGAATCAAATTTTGGGAGTACAAGTACAGAAGCCGTAGAAATCCTTTCCTTCAATGTCTCGAAACTCTATTGCGCCTTAGCACTCCATGCAAAGGTATCATGCTTAAGACATTCAGTAAGTGGAGTAGCAATGGAGCTAAAATTCTTGATGAATTGCCGACAAAATGAGGCTAATCCATGGAAGCTCCTTATATCATGCAATGTCTTTAGAGTAGGCTAATTAACAATAGCATTGATTTTGCTATGATCCACCTCAATGCCTTGACTTTTCACAACATATCCCAGAAATATGACTCTATTCGTTAAGAAGTCACACTTCTTGAGATTAGCATATAGTTTTTACTCTCGAAGTACCACAAATACTTGACATAGATGGACTAGATTTTTATCATGATCCTTACTATATATTAAGATATCATCAAAGTAAACAACAAAAAACTTCTCAATGAAGGATCGAAATACCTGGTTCATCAAGCGTATAATGGTGCTTGGTGCATTAGAGAGCCCAAATGGCATAACCGTCCATTTGTACAATTCATTTCGTGTCTTAAAAGCTGCCTTCCATTCATCACTAGGCCTCATACGGATTTGATGATAGCCACTCCTTAAGACGATCTTAGAGAAGATAACAGCACCATGTAATTGATCCAGCAGATCATCAAGCCGGGGAATAAGAAATCTGTACTTGATAGTGATCTTATTCACAGCACGACTATCAATGCACATACGTCATGAACCATCTTTCTTTGGAACTAGCAGAGCAGGAACGGCGCAAGGACTAGCACTTTCTATGACTAGGCATTTGTCTAAGAGATGTTTTACTTGGCGTTGCAACTCGTTATGCTCCTTAAGACTCATACGATATGCTGGCTTGTTTGGGATCACCAAACCAGGGACGAAATCAATGGCGTGTTGGATATCTCACATTGGTGGTAACCCATTAGGGATCTTCTCAGGGACATCAGAAAATTCTTCAATCAAAGGCTTGACATCCTCATGCACGGACAAGGTCTCCTTGTTCTCCTCACAAATCAATAAAAAACACATGAAGTTGAACTTTCAATGAGTTTTGTTAAGGTCTGACCTTATGATTTAGGACTGCTCAACTTGCTTCTCGTACTCATCATGTCTTAATGGAGTCAACACAATCTTCACTCCATCTTTGAAGAAAGAATATGTATTCTTGAATCCGTCATGGACAGCACGACAATCATATTGCTAAGAGGGTCCTAGCAAAAAGTGACATGTGTCCATTGTGATGACATCACACCATACTTCATCTTTATATTTACTCCCAATTGAGAGTTGAACGCAACATCGCCTTGTCACTTTGACCTCATTTCCTTTTTTCAGCCACTGCAACTTATAAGGGTGAGGATGTTCTTCAGTTGGAATCTTCAGTTTCTCCACCATATAGGTCACAACAACATTCTCACAACTTTCAGAGTCAATGATGACCTTGGACACCTTTCCTTGGGCAGTGCACCTTGTGTGGAAAATATTATGGCGGAGCCAACCTTCGTCTTCAGTTAGCATGGCAGTGTTCAAAATATGGCAAACAACCAAAGCTTCACCACAATCCGCTGGAAACTCCTCTTCAACATCATACTCAATATCTTTCTCCTTCTCGAACTCTTCACTTGGATCTTCATGGTTTTCTTCTTCAATTAGAGTGATAACTCTTCGGTTTGGGCAATCAACAGCAATATGCCCAAATCTTTGACACTTGAAATACCTTCTATTGGATTTAGTAGAGTGAAAAGAGTTGTGTTCCTTATTGGTTGCTGAACCTTTTAAAGGACTTACCTTAGAGGATTGTTGGGGAGTCCATTTCTGCTTTGGAAAATTAACCACCCCCTTTCTTTTGAGAAGCGATTGTTCTTCTTCTGTGTTATTTGTCTTTCAACCTTCAACGCTAGTCTTATAACAACATCAAACATCTAGAATGGTTGTAGTTGAACAATGTTTGCAATGTCTTCATTAAGCCTTCTGAAGTAGCGAGCAACAATATGTTCTTCGAGCTCTTAAATGTCACACTTCATCAGAAGCTCTTCAAACTCCATAGTGTATTCCTCCACAGTCAATGATTGTTGTTTCAAACTGTGAAATTTGATGAAGACTTCTTGCCTGTAGTTCTCTGGAAGGAACTTTTTCCTTAGTTCACGGTGTATTTTATCCCATGTCTTGATTTTGCTCTGTCCTTCTCTTTTTCGCTGATGCTTGAGATTCTTCCACCATACTGACGCGTGCTTCTTTAACATGATTGCTACAAGCTTCATGCACTTATCGTCCGGAATGTCTTTTAATTCAAACACTCTTTTCACTGTGCAAAGCCAATCGATGAAATCATGTGGTTGGATTCTCCCTTCAAATTCAGGAATATCAATTTTGATCTCTAAATCTTTAGTATTCGTGTTGTTGTGTCGTGCTCTTCGTGTGGACAAATCTTCAGACGAAGAAGAATAATAAAATAGATTTGCATTATCTTCTTCACTAGAAGAACTATCTTCAGTCTGGTTGCTATGATTATTTTGAGCGGCTTCATATTTTGTAAGTTGCTCTTGCAACTCCTTAACTTGAAGGTGTAATTCCTCCATTTCAATCTCTTGAGTAGTTTTACACTTTGAAGCCATCTTTTACTACTATGTAATGAGACTGATGCTTAGGTGTCAATGTTGTGATTATGATGATCATGCACAATGATGATGGGAATGCACTAACAGCGAGAGAACCACACTAAAGACCGTGCCTACGAACGAAATAAAATTTTACTGGAGTAAGTTCAGGACCAACCTTGCTCTGATACCAAACTGACACCGGGACGTCGTTTGAGTCACCAATCTTGGCAAGGTTAACAACCCCACTTTGGTGAAAATAGCAAAGAATTCACCTTGGTTGGCTAAACCAAGAATGTACCCCTTTACTCTCAAAAGATCCTAGAGGAGATAAGCGCAAAGCTTATAATATAAAAAGTGTTTATTACTCAAGTTGCGTGATAAAAGGAATACATGGACTTATTTATAGTAGTAAGGGGAGGGGGAGCCTTTGAGTATTAGGCAATGTGAGACTAATTCATATGCATGCTATAATAACATAACTAAGCTTTACTTCTTCAACTAGTATTTCTAATAACGTAATAGATGCTCCTGCATTAGACTCTCTTAAGGTCGCTGGTCTTGACAAGTCTCCAATTAAAGTGGCGGTTCGGTATGAAAGGCTAGAGATGGTGTGTACATACTATGCAACTATAGGCCATGACCATAAAACATGTGTTGTATTTTTCGATGATATGAAGAAACATAGGTTAATAGAGGATAAGATAGGAGAATGGATCAGAGTTGATCAAATTGGTATAAGGATGGAGACTAAGAAGGATGAAGGGAGAAAGGGAGAAAAGAGTTTTGAAGTGGGTCAGCCCCTTTGTAGAAAGAAATCACTCCCAAACTGTTTGGTATATGGGTTTTTAAACTTGAGTGTCAAAGACAAAAGAAAAAGATACGATCAAGGAGTCAAGAGTCTTTCCAAGAACGAAAGACATGATGAGAAAAAAGAGGAATGAAAGGAGTATAGAGGATGCTATGGTCATAGGCTCGAATCAGATTCAGTTGGGAGGAATAAGTAGTTTCCAAACAAAGCATGCTAACACAGGGGTCCTAACTGAAAATCGCATACCAAGTACTCCTGTTGAATACTCCGTCAAATATAAAAGGCTGAAACAGATGGCTAGATAAAATTATGAAGGATGGAGATGCTGCTTGGGACTAAAAAAAGGGCGGAAGATGAACTGGAGATAGTTTTAGAATCATTAACTAGAGGAATTGTTGGAGATATGGATCAAGAGATGGTAGAGGGTGTCAGCCGTTCAATGGCACCTAAGGTACCATGAGAATCCTAATGTAGAACTGTCGGGATCTCCCCAAATCCCTGATAGTCCACAATTTTAAAGAGATGTGTCAATCCCACTCCCCTAAAGTAATTTTTCTCTGTGAAACTAAAAACCAATCTTGAAATAGGGAACGTAAACTCAGATCATGTGAATATTAAAGTTTCACATTAGTGGATCCGAATGGAATATCAGGAGAAATCGCAACACTACAACATTTTTGGCCTAAGGTAACCCTTATTCGAAGCAACATTTAACAAAAGTTGCCTTAGATAGGCAAAGATAACATTTTTGACGAGTTGCTTTTGAATAAGGCTAAGATAACAAAATTTTTGGCCACTCACAAAAATTGTTGTCTTTGATATCTAAAACAACACTAAAAAAATGTTACAATATAAAATATTTAAGACAACATTTTTAAATAAAAATACAACATTTTATAAAGGTTATAAAAAAAATTGAATAAATAACATTTATAAAAAGTTGCCTAAAATTATTCACAGTTACAAATTTTAGAGGGAAACTTTTCATATTCCCACCAATTATTTTCCAATCAAATAACTTAGAAAAAAAAAGAAAGAAAAGACATAATTACTTCATCAGTATGTTCATCACTTGCTTCATCACTTAGCTTCATCACTTCGTCACTATACCGAAACCCTAACATTTGAAACGAACCACCACAGACGGACACACACCCTCCACTGATCGCAGCTCTCCTCCACAACGACCGTAGCTCTCAATCGCAGTGTTGTCCACCCCCAAACAGCGACAGCACGATGCTCCCTTCCACGGTCGTTGGCACGTTGCTCTCCTCCACGGGTGTCAGCGCGGTGCTCTCCTCTACGGGCGTCGGCACGGTCATCTTCTCCATGCATGCTGCTCCACGGCTCCTCCTCTTCATGTCTTGGCTCCAAGTACACAGTCTTCTTCGAGTAACCTCTCTCCTTCTCCCACTTCCTCTTCTTCCCCTGTCTTGCCTTCTCCTCTTCGCAAGCTCTCACAACACTATACGCAGCTGTAACCCCCTCCTCCTCCTCTGCTTATTGGTAAGAAAGCTTCTAAATTTTACTATGGAATAAAATTTCTGAATGCATTGATTAATGAAGATTGGGAATGTTCTGAATTTTAATATGAAAATGGAATTTTTGAATGCATTGAATCTTAATTTTTTGGGATTCTTAATAATTCTGATTTTAGGGGTTTTATTTCAATTTTTCTGAAGTTTTCATAGTTCTGATTGTTGCTTCTTAGGATTTTTTAAATTTTTCTGCATTTTGATTATGAATTTCTGAATGCATTAAATCTTAATTTTTGGGGCTTCTTAATAATTCTGATTTTTGGGGTTTTATTTCAATTTTTATGAAGTTTTCATGGTTCTAATTGTTGCTTCTTAGGGTTTTCTGAATTTTTCTGCATTTTGATTATGAATTTCTGAATGCATTGAATCTTAATTTTTGGGGCTTCTTAATAATTCTGATTTTAGGGGTTTTATTTCAATTTTTCTGAAATTGTCATGGTTCTGATTGTTGCTTCTTAGGATTTTCTGAATTTTTCTGCATTTTGATTATGAATTTCTGAATGCATTGAATCTTAATTTTTGGGACTTCTTAATAATTATGATTTTTGGGGTTTTATTTCAATTTTTCTGAAGTTTTCATGGTTCTGATTATTGCTTCTTAGGATTTTCTGAATTTTTCTGCATTTTGATTATAAATTTCTGAATGCATTTAATCTTAATTTTTGGGGCTCCTTAATTATTCTGATTTTAGGGGTTTTATTTCATTTTTTCTGAAGTTTGCATGGTTCTGATGGTTGCTTCTTAGGATTTTCTGAATTTTTTTGCATTTTTATTATGAATTTCTGAATGCATTGAATCTTAATTTTTGGGGCTTCTTAACAATTCTGATTTTAGGAGTTTTATTTCAACTTTTTCTGAAGTTTTCATGATTCTGATTGTTGCTTCTTAGGGTTTTCTGAATTTTTATACATTTTGATTATGAGTTTCTGAATGCATTGAATCTTAAATTTTGGGGCTTTTTAATAATTCTGATTTTAGGGATTTTATTTCAATTTTTCTAAAGTTTTCATGGTTCTGATTGTTACTTTTTAGGATTTTCTGAATTTTTCTGTATTTTGATTATGATTATGTGTGGGACATATTTTTCTGCATTTTTCTGCCTTTTATATTGTTAATGAATTGTATGTATACATTAGTTATGCAAAGTTAATTCCTTTATCATGTTAAATATAGTAGTCTGGTGTATTTAGTGCGTTTTAAGTCTTGATCTTAAGAGATTGTTTTGAGGTCTTCCATGTGAATTTTTTCCATGATATGATTATTTGTTTGCCTTTACATTGGAGTTTGGGGATTGAATATCTGAATTTTTAGCTTTCGGGTTTGAGTTTAAAGAGATATGAAACTAACAATTTATGAAGTTTTTGCCTTATTAGGTTAATAGCTTGCTGTTAGGTTAGTAGCATTAAATTTGGTTATGTAAATAAATATTGTGAAAATCTGGAAAAGATATATTGAAATTGATATGACTTGTAATATGTGATGGTGAAAGTATATGAGAGAATTAATAAATTAGTAGTAAATATTGCAAAACTGATTTATGATGAATGGACCTTTTCTTTTCTTATGATTAGTTTGGATTTGCCGTATAGCCTGTCTTAGAATCCTCTAACAAATACTAGTGCATGAGCTAAGTTTATATTATATAGAGTTTAAAATTTTGGTATGAAAAATTGGTTAATTGTGTGGTGCTGATTGGTGATACATACTAATGCTGATTGGTATGAATGTTTTATGGCTATCATGGACTGCTATTTTATGGCTGTTTTATGGCTATTTTAGATTGCTGCCCTTATTAGTTATCAATAGGTTGTTGGATTCTTTCATTGATTTTTTATCACTAAAAATAGACGTATCATATATTTGTGTGTATAGGATAAACTTGATGATCTTCAAGAAGCTGGAAAAACTCCTACTAATGCATTTCAAAAAATTTTTGGTAAAGAGAATCTAGGAAGAGTTCGATATTATGGAAGAACTGTTACAAAAACTTCTCTTAAGAAAAATAAAGAAATAGATGAAATCAAAAAATAAAGTGAAGAGAAGGTAACAGCTTTAAAAACTGAATTAGACGACCATAAGCAACGACTGCAAGGATTGGAAGATATTGTGAAACTTATGTTGAAACAAATTTCTCCTGGTATGAATGTTGATGAAGCGTCTTCTCTCTTGCGATCTAAGCAATCGTCACCAAATAGTGCACAAGATCCAAATTTAGTTCCTCGGCATTCTCCTCCATCGACTCATATACCAAATCATGATTAGGTATGTGTGCTAAATTGTTGTAACACTTGAGTATATATGTTATTGTATAGCTGATGTTTTGACTATATTTTTTTGTTCATTTAAATTTGACTGCAGCTTTCTTATTGTTGGATGAAATTTTCTGAAGACATAAAGGCAATTCTTGGCACAATGATAAAGCACAAAGTCTTTTTGGTTTCAAGTGGACAACTTAGTTTCTTTTTTGTTTAAGTCTTTTTGGTTTCAAGTGGACAACTTAGTTTCTTTTTCGTTTAAGTTCATCATCAGAAAAACATGTATTTTGCTTACTTATGTTTATTATTTATTTGATTTGGTAACTTAGCAAGTATGTTAATTGGTACTTAGAAGACCTTTCTATATATATGCAATATATATTATTAGCTTATTCAAATGTGGGTGTTATATATCCTTCAAATGTCATATAAATATAACAAAGGTAAAAAATATATTATTTTAGATATTAAAAAAGAGAACCTAAGAAAAACTCAATAAGGTGTTGCTTTAGGTATTAAAAAAAGATAACTGCAAATAAACTTACATAAGTGTTGCATTAGGTCTATAAAAAAGGCAACTTAAAAAAACCTGAACAAGTGTTGCTTTAGGTATATGAAAAAGGCAACTTAAAAAAATCTGGCCAATGGTTGCTTTAGGTATATGAAAAAACAACTAGAAAAAATTTGCACAAGTTTTACTTTAGGTATATGAAAAGGCAACTTAAAAAACTCTGGACAAGTGTTGTTTTATGTATTAGAAAATACAACTCGTAAAAAGTGTTGCCATAACGTCTCATATAAAGCGTTGTGTTTGGGTGCTCTAAGGCAACCCTTTTGCAGAGTTGCTTTATTTACAAAAAAGGCAACGTTTTTTGAAGGTTGCCATAAAAAGGGTTCCCTTTAATACACAAAAGCATTGCCTTAGATTAAAGGTAACGGCCGTATAGCCAACCCCCCAAAAAGCATTGCTTTTTGTCGGAAAGTGTTGCCTTTTATCAAAGGCAACACTTTCCCTTATCATAGGCAACATTTTTAAAGGGTTGCCTCAGCCCGAATTTGTTGTAGTGGCTCTAACATGGAAAGATCATGTGGAGGTACAAATTCTGTTTCAAGATTCTTTTTCCATAATTACTTCGATTAAAGATGAGAATAAAAATGTGAGTCGGGGTTTGTTTGGAGTTTACTTGAGTACTAATGAGCTGACTCAAATCAATCAATTTGAAGAACTCTCTTCTCGACTTCAGCTATTTGAAGGTAGCTTTATCATCTTGGGTGACTTCAATGCAATTACAAATTATGGAGCAAAGGAGGGAGGGAATATGAGGTCTGATGCCTCCATTGAAAATTTCAATGGTTTCATTAACGATAATCAATTGGTTGATCTTGGGATGATAGGACAGCAATTTACATGGTCAAATAGGAGGGTTGGAAAGGTGTTAATTAGAGAGAGGCTTGATCGTTTTATAGCTGGAATGACTTGGAGGGAGATTTATGTAGATGTGGTGGTAAGAAGACTATCAGAGAATGGTTTAAATCAAGCTCCTTTCTTACTTGATTCGGTTTCTCCAAGATGGTCTACCAAAAGAAGATTTAAATTTCATGAGCGATAGTGTGAGATGGAGGATATAAGAGCACTGATAACGAAAGTTTGGAGTATGAAAGTTAATGGCTCACCTATGTACGTTTTGGCATAGAAATTGAAGTATTATAGGTGCCACCTAGTGTAGTGGCAGCAACATAACAAATCCAACTCTAAGGTAATTGAAGAACTAAATCTTAGGTTGGAATAGTTGAGGATAACAGGTTATTTTGGTGGGCCAGAGGTGTTAGAGGTAGAGAAAAAATTAGAAGAGGAGCTATCAAAAGAAAAAAAATTTTGGAAGAAAAAATCAAGATGCAAGTGGCTGAAAGAAAGGGATAACAACACAAAGTTCTTTCATATCAGAAATTCCAAGCTAGAAACCAGAAAAATAAAATTTGGGAATTAGTTCAGAATGATGGTGAGATGGCTTCAGATCCATAGAATATTGCTCTGGTGGATGAAAATTATTTCAAGGAAATATTTTCATCCGCTAACCCATTAGAACCTGGTGATATATTCAACGATTTAAGTCCTCAGTCCTTCGGTTATAGCTTTCATGAACCAAAGGCTAATGAGACCAATCTCTATGGAGAAAACCAAGAGATTCACTTTTAGCGTTTATCCTTACAGTGCTCTAGGTGAGGATGGATTCACGGCACGATTTTTCTTTTTTTATTGGGACATCGTGGGTGGTGATATTTTTAAGGCGATTCGTAGCTTCTTTGGTGGAGGTAAAATTCTCAAGGCATTTAACCATACACATATTTGCTTGATTCCTAAGATTCCGGATGCTAAAGACATGTCATAGGTCATACCTATTAGCTTATCCTCAGTCTTTTATAATATTATTTCCAAAATTCTGGTATATAGACTTCAGGAGTTTATGAATAATTTAATAAGTCCAAACCAGAGTGTATTTTTAAAGGGTAGATTAAAACTGATCACAAAAATCTACCCCTCTAAAAAAACATCAATTAACAAGGTGAGGGGAAAATAAATTCTAGCAACAACTCAATTCGCAAACATATTCTTTTGTCCTCCCGTAGCTTCACAATAAGTCTTCGCACCTGTAGCTGAAAGGGGTGGAAATAGGGGGTAAGAACTAGAGAGTTCTTAGTAGGGTCGGAGTTAGAAGTTAAGTTCATTTTGCTATTATTAGCCAACTGCAACTAACAGCAGAACACATACAAGCATAAATAATAAAAAAATACAAAAGTCAATCAGTCATCAATGTATGCATTACCTCAAAACTAAGAGGTGTGTATTGGAATGCGAAATGGCTATTAAATTGGATACAAGTAAAGCATATGATAGAGTGTAGTGGAGTTTTTCATGGTTCATCATGGAGAGGATGGATTTTGGAACCAAATAAATTTTTTGTATCAGAGAACTAGTCACTATTGTTTCTTACTCTGTTCTTGTAGAAAGTCAACCTTATGGCTTTTTTAAGCCAACAAGGGGCATGCGGCAAGGAGATTCGTTGTCACCTTATCTATTTCTATTCTGTGCGGAAGGATTATCCTATCTATTACACAAGGCAGAGCAAAATAGGTCTATTCAAGAGATTCAGATTCACAGAAAGTCTCTAACAGTCAATCATATCTTTGTTGATGACTCTATCTTATTTGGGAAGGCTAATGAGGAATCATATAACAATATCCTATTTCTACTCAATGAATATGAGATGCTTAGTGGGAAGAAAGTCAACCTCCATAAATTAGCAGTTTTTTCAGTCAAAACACCCCACAAAACTAGAAGACAACAGCTAGCAGAGTTACTTAATATAGAGCATGTGGGAGCCCAAGATAAATATCTAGAGCTTCCATCCATCATTCAGAGATCTAACAGGGCTACATTCGGTGCAATAAAGGATAAAGTTTAGAAAATAGTTCAGGCTTGGAAGAGAAATTTGTTATCAGCAGGTGGCAGACATGTTTTAATCAGAGCTGTCGGAGAAGCTATTCTAATATATACACTTTCATGTTTCAAGCTTCCAAATTCTCTAATAGAAGACATACATAGGATTTTAAGACAGTTTTAGTAGGGTCAGAAGGGAATGGAGAGAAAGATGGTTTGGATTAGTTGGGATTGTATGACCAGACCCAAAAAGAAAGGCGGATTGGGATTAAAGGATCTCAGAGCCCAAAATCTAGCCTTGCTAGATAAACAGTTTTAACAAATTATTACTAAGCCTAATTCGCTACGTGCGCGTATGCTCAAAGAAAAATACTATAGATACACTAACCCCTTTTTGGCAGATAAAGGAAACCAACCTTTCTAGGGTTGGCAAAGTCTACTGGAGGGAAGAAAAGTGGTAGAAAAGGATTTGAAATGAAGTATAGGATCTGGCACAAATGTTCATATCTAGGAGGATCCATGGTTACCCCCACCCTACCCTTTTAGACTCAGTAACAACAACAATCCAGTAACAGGAATCAATTGGGTACATAATTTACTTACAGTGGATGGAAGATGAAATAAAGAGCTAGTTGAAGCAGTTTTTTTCCTGAGCTCAGTTCGCATATTCTCTCCCTGCCACTGAACGACGATGGTGAGGACAAGCTTAAATAGGCCTAGAACAAGAGGAAGCAGTACGATATGGCCTCGGAGTACTGGGTGGCTTATGATTTTTTTCATGCGCCAGTTGAGCACCTTCCAACGGCGATGACAAATTCAATGCTCCGAAAATCAATTTGGGGGTTAAAATTACCATCCAAAGTAAAAAATTTCTGTGGAGAGAAGCCCATGAAAAAAATACCTGTACTCAATTTGATCAACCAGAGATTCTCAGATACTTCAGCAATGTTCCCAAGATGCAGAAATGGCAACGAAACAATCCTTTACGCCTTAGTACAATGCGGTCCCACTCCTGAGATTTGGTCTTTCTCTCCTTTTATGAATGCTATAGTGCAAAATAGAACCATGGAGTTTGCAATCTGGTGGCAAATGGCAAGTGGAAGCATTGGAAGAGAACAATCTTCTATAGCTCTCCTTACATCTCTGTGTTGGGTGTTGTGGAAGGTGAGAAATTTGGAAGTCTTTGAAGGTGAAAAGTTTGCGGTAACAGTAATTGTGGAAACAACAAGGAATGACTCAAGTTATAGAGCACCGTTCTTTGTGAATCCTCAATCTCTTCTGTTAGTTTTTTTTTTTTTTGCTAGTATTTAGTATTTACCA
>NC_029793.2:21648045-21657875 GCF_000816755.2 Arachis ipaensis
AACATAAGATTTATGTTAAGTGTACACTAAAATTATTTATTAGTATAAAATACATATTAAAATATAAAATATATATTGAAAATGAGTTAAATAACACATGTATTTATATGTATTTATACATAAACACATAGTGATTGATTTTAGTTACTAATTTTAGTGTACAAATAATATTTTTACATAACATCAGGTGGGAGATTATCGTCAAATTTTCAATAATAAAATATTAACTAACAAAAAATGTTATAAGGTTAACATTTTTTTATTAATATTAGCTAACACTTTGAGTTAATATCTTATTTTTATACTATTAATTTAAGATTTAAAGTTCATAATTGAAATTTTATTCTTTAAAATTTAGAATTAATCAAGTATTAATAAAAAATAATAAAATTTATTAATCATGCAACATTATTTTTAACTGAAAAAAGTATAGGGAGATAATGAGTTTAGTGAACAATATGAATAATAGCATTAAAAAGAAAATTAAAATCAGATGATAATTAATTTAATTAATTTCTATAATTTCGATTTTGAATTTTAAAAAAATAAGGATTTACAAATGATAGTGCAGTTACGTATATGGTAACCTCTATTCTCCGCGTGTGATTTTCGTTCTGTAGAGCCTTCCTCTCGCCATTCTCTTCCCATCTCTCCGGTTTGCCGCCGCTGCCAAGAACACCAGCTGCCGCCGTCCAGAACACCAGCCAACGCCGCCCAGCTCTCCGCGAACGTCCGAGCAGGCACCCTCTTCGCGGACATTGCATCCCTCGCGCAGCCCACCAACACGCCAGTCGTGCAGGCCCACCGCAGGCCGCGGCCTCCCATCGCGCCATTTGTGTGCCACCCTTCCTCCCACCGATTTGACTTCTCCTCCTCTTCCATCTCAAACCGCTGCGCATTCGGGTTCGAAGCCCATGGAGCAGATTCGCAACCTTGCCTAGCCAAAGTTGTCATTGCGTGGCTGCTCTATCACCGGATCTCCTCCCTTGTCTCCATGCGTCGACGTCGACTCTCTCCACCCCCGCAAATATGCTGGATGTTCGATTCACTAGATATGTAGATGGTTATTTTAATTCTTAATTGGATGGTTACTTTGTTTGATTCAGTTTAAGTATATACAATTAACAAATGATGGATGGTCATTTCACTAGGTAACTGGAAGATTATTTTAATAACTACGTGGATGGTTATTTGATGATGATCCCGCAACAGTGATGGAGGTGGGTGTTACAAGGGGTGGATGATGATGGCTGGTGAGGGAGCTTCTAACAGCCGGAGAGGTGGGATGATTGATGAGGGTGGGGTGGCATATGGCTTGGGGGGAAGAGAGTGTTTCGATGAATTCCTTTGGTAAATTAGAGTTGGAATGGTTACTTTTTTGAAATAACTATTTGGATTTCTTACTTTCCTTGTGTTGGGCCTAATTCGAAGCCTATTATTCACATTGTTAAGATTTCTCATTGTTTCCCTATCGGAGTTGTTTTTTAAAGTCTTGGTAATAATTTTTAGATCCAGTTGGATTCGAACGGTTTACATAACTCAATCTGAATTTACAATTCGGACCAGGTTCACATAAACCGGCCGGATCTATCTTTGGTTTTTGTTTTTCTTTTTTTTAAAACAAGATGTGATTTAGCATTCCTTCCTGAGCTCTCACATTCTCCTCTCTCAGTGTCACTCTCTCAGTGAAGCTCTCTGCCATTTCTCTCACTATGGCTCACTGCTCTTGCCTCCGGTCTCTCTCACTATCTCTAATGTCGCATTCAAGCTCCAGTCTCTCTCATTATCTCCGGTCTCGTACTCAGTCGCTCTCGCGTGGCTTTCCTGTTATCATCGTCGCCGGCAGCAGAAACAGCAGGTCCCGGGATTGGTCGTCGTTGTCGCTCCCTGTCTCATCGTCGTCTTGCACTCAGTCCGAGCCTTCGTTGCGCTCGTTCTCACCGGCGGCAGAAACAACAAGTCCTATTGTTGGTCATCGGATTCGTCGCTGTCGTTTTCTTGGTTCGACTCTCAGCATCAGCTTCCTCCTCGCCATGAGCTTCCTTCCCGTTGATCGGTTCTTCTCCCTTATCGAAGATGCTATCCATCTTCTACTCTCTTGTAGCTCCTCGTGCCCCATATGGTCGTCTCAAGTCCCATTCCTCCTTTCTGTATCGCCATTCTCTTTCTTAGTTCAGTTCGTCTTCTAATTCCCACGGTTCTGTCCGTGTTGGTGCTCTGGAGACGCAGCGATTTGGATAAGGGACCCGATGATGTGATGAGAGAATTCTGTTTTCCATTATGCGACTTGCCTCCTCACCGTTTTCCATCCAGCTGCTGCCTCCATTAGCTTGCTTCCTCACCTTTGCCTGGATTTTTGCCGGTGGTGATGTTATTTTGTCCGAAGTCCGTCGTATTTTCGTAGTCTGGTTAACACTCGGTTTTTTAGCAGTATCATAATTTCTCTCCTTTTGCGCCGATTCTTCTTTCTTGCTGTTGCGACCGATTCATCTTCTCTAGGAAGCTCTGCTGTAATTTGTCGCCGCCTATGTCACGCTCCATAATTCCTCCTTCTTACGGGATTTCACGCTAACAAGTCCGCCAGTGGGTATCTTTCCACCATTATTTTGTAACAAATTCTCAAGGCTGAATTCTCCATCTTGGATGGTATACTGTTGGGTCATTTCAGGAGCAAAAGGTAGTGCTTCTATTTTTTATTTCGTTAGAACTAGTTGTATTCAGCCATTGTCCTCATCAAAACAGTATAAAAAGTAGGTTATTAGCAACTTCAAAATATCAAATGTTGGCATCTGTAATGCCGTTTTTCTCTTTCATTAGCTGGCATATCCAATGCATATCCAATACATAACTAATAGAAGCAGCAACTTGGGTGACATTTCATGGATTTATCAAGATAGCACTAACACCAAAAAAATGTGCAACACCTCCAAACTGATAAATAATATAGAACCTGCAAATTCATGCATAATTTGTAATGAATTTTTTTTGTCAGATGTAATGGATTAATTTTAGTTCTTTTTATTGATTTTTTGTTAAACATAAAATAGTCTAAGTCCAATATTGTGTTTCTCCAAAAAACATTTTTATGTAAAAATAAACAACTATTTAAAATGAATCAAATTATTGAAAAATTTTGGTTTTTTTATAATAATCGGTTCGAATGAAACCAAAACACAAGTGAGGATACTTGTCGCATTCTCATGCATAGTCTTTAAAAAAATTATTTTTGGTGTATGTATATGAGTGGTTCTCAAATCATTATTCATCTCCAACAAATTGTAATTGTAAGTACGTCCAATCATCTAATAAGAACTATTATTTTACCAACATTTTACGTATTTATTTTATGTATTATATCAATAATAAATTTAATAACTAATTTTTTTGTGTACATATAATGTGGATGATATTTTTTTTTTCCATTTCTTTGTATGAATACTTTGATCGTATCATCATGTATTATCTTTGATTAAAGGTTGTTTGTATCCACAAATTTAAGAAAGAAAAATAAACCGACATTTAGACAAATAAAGGTGAACAATAAATTGAACAGCAAAATTATTTCAATAATTAAATGTAAAAATTATATTAGTTTAAAAAAAATAATTCTAAATTTGAACATAGGTTTATGCCCACCAACTTCTTATAGAGGTAATAAAATATTTCCTTCCTTTTTTCTTTAAACAAATATACTAAGAGAAAAGACTTTTAATGTGGATCAAGTTATATTTCCTGAATCAAATTATTTTTAAAAAATCTTTCTTTGATAATATTTCTTATAAATATTTTTCTTTCAAACGAAATCCTATATCACTACGTTCGCACAATTAATTTTTTTTGGTTAATAAAGCATTGGCAAAATAAAAGTAATAATAAAATAGACTAAATAAATGAGAATATATGGTGCTAAGAATAAAAGAATATCAAATCTTCATGAGAGATCTTTTCATACCCTAATTAATATCATGCCATTACAATTTCTATTGCCAGAAATTTATCATTCACAAGAAGTCAAGAACCTGTGGCTATGATAGATGTAGTTTCACTATTATTTAATATATAAACACATTACACATACAAGATAATTTGATTTTATGGAATTTCCGGTGCAGAATCACTAGAACATAGGTTGAACACATCTCTAGAAGATTCCATGAATCTCTTTCGACCTTCGTCACTCATGTTGGTGCTGGTATGTGCTAGTATGTTTATATTATTTGTGCACTTTTTATAACATATTTTCTTCTTGTAAACATTCTTTTTTTTTTTTTTTGTATAATTGAGATTATGGTATATTCCCACTATAGGTACTTTTATTCCTATTGTACAATTTTCAAAATTATCTTCGTATGACATGATTTTTCAAAGGATAATTATGTAAGAAAATTTAATAGCTTTTTTTTTTCTCCATTTTACAATGTTAGAACATGGAATTGCATATTTTAAAACATTATTAAGACATAAACGGCATAACCCAAACTTTAGGGATAGATTGTATTTTCCCCTATTTTAAGTAGCTAGAGATTTGTGAAAATATCTGTTCTTGTTTAATTTTGGCGTGCATATGATGAATACTAAGAATATTGAGTGCTAAACATAATTTTTGTTCTAGGTATATGGCTCGTTGTTAGTTCTTGGCTCATTGATGACATATTGGTACATTATAATGTCACAAAAGGAGGAACATGACACTTTTTCAATATCAAAAATATTTTTAAACCAGCTTCAATCAGAAATTAGATACTCACTCGGACACATGGAGTCATCCTCAACTAATTTTTCAAGATTTTTCAGCTCTTCCCTCAATGCTTCTAGTATCTCCTTCATGGATATTAAAACTAAGGTTAGCATCTCTATTAAAGAAAATCCTTGAATAATAATGCAATCAGGTTCAATGTTTTTATTTCATTCATTTATTGTTCACTGCATGAATATAGCTATTTTTTCAACAGTGCTTTTAAGTTCTTTATCATTCAAAATTGAATTTAAAGATTTTTATTTTATTTTTGTTTACTACATAGAGAATAAAATAATATATTTGTCTTCTATTTAAAGTTAAATATCTTTAAAATAATTTTGGATTTTGACAACAATATTTAAATTTTAAATTAAATATGTTTAATACATCTTAGACAATATTTGTTTTAGATAATAATACAATTACCTAAATGCTATAGATCACACTATGTCAATAAAATTTGTTGCGAATAAATTATGCATTGATAAATTAGGCAACGTTCCAATCAATCTTAGCTTACACAAGGATTGGAAAAGGTTACCTTAGAATTTTTTTTTTTTTAAATAAATAACACTTACTTGGTATCAAACAACGGTGTAATGAGGCACCATGATGTCACTTACAACTTCAGATTCAGCTATAAGTACGCAGAATATAATGCTACTAAATAAAACAAAAAGAACACATATAGTGCAATATTTAGTATTTTATTATTTTAAATTAGTTAAAACACTAAAAAATCGTATTGGTTTATCTACTTTACCGATTTTCATCAATTTTTTTAATTTTTTACTGGTTTATTAATAATCGATTTTTTTTCATAAATAAAACCAATTTAATATTAGTTTCGTTTAATTCGGTAAAATTGACTGATTCGATCTAATCTTTAAAACCGTTAATAATTTGACACTACTATATGTCATTTTAATTTTCCATATGTAAATAGACACCACCATATATAAATTTTTCAATTATTACCGGAAAGAAAATTTTGTTGTAATCTTACTTACCATCTTTTATGTCATTATTATTTCAGGTGGCTCCGTTATTATTTCAAGCATTTGAGAGGGTTCCTCACTTAGAGCAAATTTCATACATAGTCATGGAAGGTCTCTCCTTTTCATATTATAGAGATCATCTTCAAATTTTGGCAATGTTCTCCAACTCATCATCTTCATCTACTCTATATTATATCCAACATGTAAATCAAGATAATGGAGAAGCCTATGGTGAACCTACAAAATACAATTTTTCGTCTATTAACACAAGTTGGATTTCTGAAGCTCTTGAATTTTCTTATTCATACGCATTCAGCAATACTTCATCATTGGGAACCAATTGGAGCATTATTATTGATAGTGGCCATAACCCTTTGTTTCTCAACTCCGCAAGGGTCACAAGAACAAGTGTGATCTCTCTAGGGTTCTCGGAAACAACAGTAACGGATTTTCTCAGGACTCAAAACAATGATCTTCATCAAAGTTCAATGAGCATGTCTTGGGCCACAAAAGATGGAAGGGCTATTGTACAAGGGATCCGAAATACTCGTTTGGTGATTTCTAATGATACAGTTTTGCTTCAATTATTGGACCAAAATGGAAACCCTAAAGGTGTTGGAGACACTGCTATACCGTGCAAAAATGAAAGATTTGGATCTAGTTTGAATATTCAGAATACTGAATATATGATTCACTGCAGCACAATTGATATCATGGGAATAGAATCGGTAAGTTTCTATATTATTCATTATAAGTAGAGTTTAATTTTAGCGTACTAATAGTAATAGTCTATTCACATTCATTCTTTTAATGCACTTATAAAATTAATATAAAAATAATTATTTTTATTAACATAATGTTATGTAATTAGATGCAATTATAAAATTATACTAATAGCCATCAAAATTAAATGGTATATTTTGATTTCAGGTATATGTTGTGGCTATTCCAAAGAATGAATTACTTAGCTTTGACCAGCATTATAAGAAAAAAGGGTTGACTCTGTTGATTGTAATGATATTCATGATATTGATTGCTCTCCTAAGCTTTCTAAGCATGAATGCAAGAAATGCGAAGCGAGAAATGCGATTGCGTGCCTCACTCTTGAAACAAATGGAAGCTACTCAACAAGCTGAGAGAAAGAACATGAATAAAAGCCTTGCATTTGCTGCTGCCAATCATGATGTTAGGGCTTCTCTTGCAGGCCTTACTGCTTTGATAGACATGTCCTTTGACTTTGTTCAAAATGCGTCTGAATTGGACACCAACTTAAAACAAATGAAAGGTTGCACCCAAGACTTACTAGGTAATAATTTCATCTTAATTTGTGTCACCCAATTTGAGTGCAACTTCTATTTATCAAGTGCTAATTTTTGAGGTTGGAGTTTGGGGTTTAAGTTGTGTAGCATTATTGTATAGAACCCACGCCCACATGTAAATTGAAAGTATTAATTTGTTGTCATGTTATAAATGCTTGCCTAGGGCTGCTGAATTCTATACTTGACACAAGCAAAATTGAGGCTGGAAAAATACAGCTTGAGGAAGAGGAATTTGATGTATCAATTCTGTTGGAAGATATAGTTGACTTATACCACCCTATGGCTTCAAAGAAAGGTGTGGATCTAATCTTGGACCCTTGTGATGGTTCTATTATTAGATACTCACGTGTTAAAGGAGACAGAGGAAGACTCAAACAAGTTTTGTGTAATCTTTTGAGCAATGCTGTTAAATTTACTGATGAGGGGCACATAGTGGTTAGGGCAAGAGCTCAAAAGCCAAGTTTGCATAATTCATTAATGGCTGGTAGTGAAAAACATGTATCATGCTTATGTTTCAAGAAAATTAGCAGTGATGAAATTGAAGGCACGAGTAATTCAACACAAGCAGATCCATATTGCGTTATGGATTTTATATTTGAAGTGGATGATACGGGAAAAGGAATCCCCAAAGAGAAGTACAAGTCTGTGTTTGAGAACTATGTCCAAGTCAAAGAAACCTCTCTTGGAGTTGGAGGAACTGGCTTGGGACTTGGGATCGTGCAATCACTGGTTAGTATTTGCTTTAGTTCTTACTAATATTTATACAAAGATTTTTCTTTTAGTGGTAAATTAATTGAGAATTACATGAGTCTTGCATGTAGGAGTGTTAATGGTGTAGTTTCTCTACCAATAATGTAACCAAATCATTTTTCTATATAGGAAATTTGTCAATGGTAATATTGTAATTAAGACAGCATTAGAAAGTAGAGTTAGTTAGTTAGTTAGTTAGGTTGCAGAATTGTTATTCTGTTCTGGGATGCTGCTTTTGCGTGTGTATCAAGGCATTCTCACTGCATTGGTTAGGAGTTTATATATATAGGTGTTGCAGTATACAGAAGATAGATATCTGAATGTAATTTGATATAGCATCAATATACTCTTTCAGTTCTTCTCTCTTCTATTCAGTTCTTCTCTCTTCTAATTCTGATTTATACACAAATAATTGGTTTTTACTTGAAACTAATTTTTTAATAATGGCTTATGTAATTTCAGGTAAACAAGAAAAGAGTGTCTAACTTTTTTTTTTTAATTTTATTTAGGTGCGTTTGATGCATGGAGACATTGAAATTTCAGAGAAGGACGTGGGAGAAAAGGGAACATGCTTCAAGTTCAATGTTGTCCTTAATGTATACGAGACAATCACGAATGCTGCTAGCACAAAAGAAGAAGAAGAAGAAGGTGTTGATGAAAGAAACCAAACTCAGGCGGCATTACCAACCCTTCAAAGTTGTAGCTCTGGTTCAAGCATTTGTTCCCTTAGTCCAAGATTCCGAATCCGCAGCTCCAGTCCCAAGCCAGCGCCTTCTCGTGTCATTATGCTAATCGCCGATGAGTATCGCCGGAAGGCCACAGAGAAGTTCATGGAGGGCTTAGGGATCAAAGTTGCCGCCGCGAAACGGTTGGAGGATCTATTTGATGTCCTGAAGAAGATGAAACACAAGTGTCTCTATTCAAGCAGCCACAGTAGTGGTTCTCAAGGATCAGAGTATTTGAGTGCGAGCTCTCACTCCCGTTCCAGCAGAGTTAGAGTTGCATTGAGTTCTATGGATGGAAAGACGGATATTGGAGCAGCATCTGATGGCTTTATCCTTATTGTGGTTGAGACAGATGCAGGGCCACTTTTGGAGCTGTGTAAGATAGTTTCCAACTTCAAAAGAGGGCTTTGTAACCCTTGTCAAGTTGTTTGGTTAGATAACAAAATTCTCTTTAAGAACCTTGATAAGGACACGCTTGATCCCAAAGACATGGTTCTATCGAAACCGTTTCACGGTAGCCGTTTGTTCCAGGTTATAAAGCTTCTTCCCGAGTTCGGTGGTGGGAAAAGCTCATCCAAATTGAACACTCAGGAATCCTTTGTGGATCAACCTTCTGTTGGGTCCAAAGAAATACAAGAATGTGAGGATACAGAAAAGCCATTGAGTGGTAAGAAAATTTTGGTTGTTGATGATACTCCATTGATGCGCATGATTGCTTTGCGTACTTTGATCCAGCTTGGAGCGATTATAGAGCAGTGCGAGAATGGAGAAGCAGCTGTGCATCTAGTTCGTGATGGTTTAATCAAGGATTTTCCTAATCCCCCTTACGATTACATCTTAATGGATTGCCAGGTAATGTTTTTGAATTTCAAAAATTTTTATACACTTATTTTGCCAGGTAATGTTTCGCTTACTCCTGAGTCCTGATGTAATTGATTCCACAGATGCCAATAATGGATGGGTTCGAGGCAACAAGGAAAATAAGAAAGATAGAAAAGAGCTATGGTAATATTCGCATTCCTATAATTGCATTAACAGCTGACAGTGACAAAATGACCATAGACGCTGGAATGGACTTTCACTTGGTAAAGCCTATCGACAGAAACAAATTTCTTGAAGCCATTCGAGACATCAATGCTAAAAAGCGCTCCATTTAATGTTATTAGGAAAAGAAACCCATGTATGTATCAATGCAAAATGTTAGGAGTTTACATATAATCATATAGTGTAGTGTGGTTGTAATTTACCTTGTTTCTTTATTATATGGTAAAAAATATGATTCTAGCTCTTAGGTTTTGTT
>NC_029793.2:21658047-21663682 GCF_000816755.2 Arachis ipaensis
TAGGTTTTGTTTGGTAAAATTTTTATTTTTTAAAAATTTTAATATTTATATTTAATAAAATAATTTTTAAAATTTAAAAATATTATAATAATTTTTTATTTTAATCACTTTTGAAGTCATTAGCTCCGAGACAAAAAAGTGAGAGCTGTCCAAACCACAACAAAAAATAGAATATAAACAATATACAAACAATAGTAAAGGGTTAAATATTTTTTTGTACAAAAAGATTTTGGGTTAAAATCAAAATTATCTCTCATTTTTTTTTGTATTAAAATTATCCTACGTTACAAAATATTATAAAATTATCCTTTTGTCTATAAACAACATTTTTATCACGATTTTGGGAAGCATTGAGATCGCAGGAGGGATGTTCGATGGGGAGGCCTTCGAACTCATCCTCGTCCAGAAATCGAAGGTGGTGGGCGGCAGTTTCGAGAGATCGGAGGTGCGGGTTTGGAATCAGGTTGGGGATCGATGGGAGTAGGAAGAGTGAGGTTAGTTGTGAGAGGTTGGAAAGGTGGAGAGCGAAGAGTGGTTGGATCGATAGAAGCGTCTTTAAGTTCGTCGTCTTCAGTTTCTAATCTCCCAACATGGCGGCACTGTGACGTGTTCTGGGAAGGGAGAGGTGGTGCTTGTAGTGGCTGTTGGCTTTTGACAAACGGCAACAGTAGGTGGCTGTTGGAAGGAAGAGGAAGAAGAAAAGAAGGGGAGGAAGAAGGAGGGTAGAATCAGCGCATTGAGGGTGGCAGCGGCCAGAGGTTGATGGAAGTGGGTTTTTGCACCGTCACTTCCTTCTACTTCTTTTTGTTCTTTTTTTTATTTTTTATTTTTGAAGAACATAAACATCATTTTTTTTATTTTATTTTTTTAATTTCTTTTATTGCTTATTTTGGATCTGAAGTTACAATTGATGATTGCTAAATTGTTGTTAAATATAAAATTTCTGTTAATTTATTTTTTGGATGTTACTGTTGTTGATTTATTTTTATTTTGTTGTTGCTGAAAGTGTGTTGCTATTGCTGAATTTGTTAAAATGCTGAATTTGTTATTGAATTTGTTGTGGCTGAATTTGATTGTTGCTATTGCTGAATTTAGTTTGTGGGTGGGCGATACTGAAGAAGGTGTAATGGTGGCAGTGGTGATAGCTATGAAGAAAGGAAGAGGGAGAGGGAGAGAGATGCAGCGATGATGATGATGATGATGATGATGATGATGCAGAATTGTTCGAAAGGGAGAGGGAAAGGGTGAGGGTAAGGAGGGTTTTTTATTTTTGTTTAAGAACAAAATTGTCCGAAAATTATCGCTTATGTCCGAAAACTCCGAACGGTATGGAGGATTAAGGGAGGTTTTGATTTATTGGACGTGTGATTTGACTACTTTCTTGTGAAGTTTGATGTAGCTGAGGAGCGAGAAAAAGTTCTCTTAGGAGGTCCATGGATGATCGAGGAAAATTATGTGGCTGTGAAGTCTTGGGATCAAGAGTTTAGATCAAGTGAAAACTGTTTTGGAGCAACTTTAGTGTGGATTAGAATTTCTGGATTACCAATTTGGTGCTACCAAGAAGATGCAATGCTCCGTGTTGCGGCTGCAGTTGGCATTCCCGTTAAGGTTGATTTGGCAACAAAATTAGCTGAAAGAGGACGATATGTTCGAGCATGTGTTCAGATAGATTTAGGATTGCCAGTGACTAAGAAGATTCTTGTTGAAGGTGTTGAATATGAGGTTGAATATGAAAGTCTTCACCTTATTTGTGGCTCCTGTCTCAAGTTTGGTCATGATATGAAGGTGTGCAAGACTGACAGCAATGCAGGAGGAGGAACTAATGCCAAGGTGATCAGCAACGTAGCAAAGCAGCCAGAAAGCTCAAATTCAAAAAATTCAGTACATGTAGAAAAGGCAAGTTTTCATTTTGGCAAGAATCTTGGAGATGAGACTGTAAATGTTACTGTCCCGGATTTGGTGGAGAGTGATTTGCATGCTGTTCATGTAGACCATGCACAACATGAGGATTTGGAAGGTTGGACTCAAGTGATTAGGAAAGGAAAGTATAAAATGGGTCAAAAGCCTTCTCTTAGCACCCATCAGGTCCAACCAAAAGTAAAGAAGACTCCTAACAAGGCTACCAATACTTGGACAAGGCCTAATCACCAACGTACAACACATGCTACTGGATCCAAAGTAAAATTAAGTAGGGGCATCAATATTGGAAAACCGGTTAGTGTGACTTCTTCGGGGACCCGGCACAATGTTCATCATCAGCAGCAAGGTGCGACAACAAATGGCACTATGCGAAAGCGTCCTCGCCCAAACTCTTTGCAGAATTCACCAGTAGATAAGGATGGAGCATCGACGGCGGGTATGGTGCAAGTTTCGACGGAAAAAATTGGGCTGCAACTTGAGAGTCCATTAAAGGCAGGATCGTCGAAGACAGGGACATCATGTTGAGTCTCGGGTTTGTTATTGGAGCTTCCTTTTTGCTATTTTTATGGATAGTTTCAATATCATAGCCTGGAATGTGAGGGGTGCGTCTAACAAGATGGCCCGTGTGCATTACAAAAATTTGGTGAGAATATATAAACCATCTTTCTTCTTTCTCTTTGAGACTCATACCATGTTTAATAATTTGAAGAATTTTTGGGATAAGTTGGGTTTTCATTGTGTTGGTATTGAGGAAGTAGTAGGACACATGGGTGGCATTTGGTTTCTATCTTCTATTGCTAATGCTTCTTGTGTGGTTATTGATCAAATTGACCAATGTATCACAGTGAAAGTGAGTGTGGGTAACTTAGTTTGGCTTTGTAGTGCAGTATATGGGAGTCTTCAATTCGAAAAAAGATGTATGCTTTGGGATCATTTGCGTTCTATTAATTCAGGCCATAATAGACCATGGATGGCAGTTGGTGATTTTAATGAGATTGTGGCACCAGATGAGAGTACAAGTGCTTATTTTTCTTCTCACAGAGCTAGTCTATTAGCTACTACTCTAGATGACTGTGAGCTCTTTGATCTTAAAGTGACTAGTAGGAGATATACTTGGTATAGAGCAGTTCAGGCTGGCAGGGACTTGGCTAAAAGGTTGGATAGAGCTATAGTTAATGAGGCGTGGATGACAATGTTTCTTGAGGGTTATTCTGAAATTCTTAGCAGGCTTCATTCTGATCATTGTCCTATTTTAGTTCGTTGTCATGGTAGCCCCAGAGTGAAAGGTTCACGTCCTTTTAGGTTCCAAGCTGCGTGGGCAACACATCCTTCTTATAAACATGTTATTAGTAAGGCTTGGAATCAAGAGTTTGGAGGCGTTACCGAAAGGCTTAAGATGGTTCAACAAGCTTCTTTGGACTTCAACTCAAAGATTTTTGGAAATATTTTTATGCGAAAAAATAAGCTGGAATATCAGATTGATCAGATTCAACGGCGTTTAGAGGTTACCGATGTGTTATTTCTGAGAATTAAAGAAGCTGAACTGAGGGAAGATTACAATAGGCTTTTGTTGCAAGAGGAACTTTTTTGGTACCAAAAATCTAGAGAGTAGTGGGTCAAGTATGGGGATAGAAACACTAAATTCTTTCATCTTCAGACTTTGGTGCGTAGAAACCATAATAGAGTACATGGATTATATGTTAAAGATGGGTCTTGGTCTACTAATCCAGATATTCTTCATTTCATTCGGTGATTGAAAAGGTGAGGGGAAGATTAGCTAATTGGAAAGGAAGGCTTCTAAATAAAGCAGGGAGACTTTGCTAGGGATATTCCGGAATGGGATTTGGCAAAGCATATACAGGAGGTTATGAATTGGAATTGGAGAGTCTCTATTCTTTTAATTCAGAGGACTGCAAATAGTGTTGCAGATTGTATGACTAAAGCAGCTGCTTCTGTCGCGGACATTCACTCGAATTGGAGCCAACCATGGAGTGAGCTTCAACATCTAATAGATTTAGATATGACCCTAGCCAATTAATTTGATTTTGTATCTTTTTTTTTTTCTTTATTTTCTATTTAGTCACAAAAAAAAATGACGATTTAGCGTTGATGATGATTTTAGTACGAAAAAAAAGTTAAAGAGGATTTTGATTTTGACCTTAAAATTTAAAGACGAAAAAAGTACTTAACCCAACAATAAACTACTTCAAGAAATAAGGAAATTATAAACACATATCTAACAAAGCAAGACTCGTAGGGTCTTCATCCTCCACCGAAGGATCACCATCAGACACATATACTCCATTAAACCATTATGTCCTCTCTTACAAGTTCTTCCATCAAGGCAAAACACACATAACTATTTTCCCTTATTCTTCAGCCACCGGTTGGCAAAGAATTGGACTTCGTTAACACAAGCATCAAGAGTTCTTGCCTTCTTCCCAAAAATTCAGGAGTTATGCTCCTTCTAAATTACCCAAAGAACAGCTAAAAAATACACCATCCATTCTCTTTTGCGCAGTTTGTTAATAGGCTGATTCATCCAACAATAAAAGCAGTCCTTAGGCGTTTGATGCCAGACTCACGTCAGATTCCATCTTTGAAAGATTGCGCTCCATATTTCCCAAAACCACTCACACCCAGAAAATATATGATGAACCGACTCCTTACTCGTACCACAAAACACACAGCTCACCTCATTATCAGACAACATCTTCAATTTACAGAGTTTGTCCATGGTGTTTAACCTTCTAAAATTATAAACTACGTGAGGAGCTCAACTCTCGAAGGAACAAGGCCAATCCAAAGTTTAGACGAAAAGTTGTACATGTTAGAATCAAAGTTTCGAGTTCATCAAAATTAAATTCTTATTCTAATCCTAAAATTTTTATTTATAGAAAATTCTAATAATTAAGAAATTACAATTATATATAATAACGGTCAAAAACCACTTGTGAAATCTTCTTTGTTAAATTTTTTTTTATTGAAAACTTGTTGTGTAGACACCCTTAGACAATTATAACTTCAATATGAAAAAGGACATAATTAAACACTTATCCAATATGTATTTGGAGCTTGATCTATAAAGCAATACGTTTTGTACTTGAAACTTGATCGAAGTCCAACAACTTTATCTTATTATTGTTTTGTAGAACATTGATTTATCAAAAACATTATTTTTTGATATAACACTACTTTTCGAAGAGGTTCATCTATGTTGGAGGACACGGGGATTATGGTTTTCTGATATGTGATTACAATAAATGGAGGCGCAATTTCTATGATATAACTTATCAGCAGTTTTATGCCTTTGCTTAGACTCATAAAAAGTATGATGACCAAGTCTTCTCGCAGATATTTCAATTTGTACATGCTGAATGTGAATATATTTAACTTGTAATTAGCTTCGAAATTTAGATTGATTTTGAGTAAAATGTATATTTGATCCAAAGTTTAGACTCATGGAGTCCATCCATGAAAACAACTTACACTATGGTAATCATGATCCTCGGCATTTAAAAGGAGGGCTCAGCATTATGTACACATGAAAACTATCAACTATGTCTAATCCATAATACATTTTATATAACCATTGCTCAGAGACCAAGAGTCTCCAAAACTAGATAAAAGAATGGGAACAAAAAATTGAAAATAAACCTAAAAAAAAAAAATCAGTATTCCGCTTTCTAAATTTCTATATCCTTTCTAATTTCTT
>NC_029793.2:21663969-21664626 GCF_000816755.2 Arachis ipaensis
ATCCACACTCCTATAATAATCATTCTTTAACCTTGCTTGAATCAGTTCGGGATGAAATTGAACGGTATACCTGTCATGAAAATCCAAAGATGAACAATAATTTAAAATTCCAAATTCAACCTTTATTCTTTTATTGGAATAAAATTGAAATTCCAATTGAAAAACTCTATGCACCCTGCAATCTTATTTGAAGGCCTTGAAGTTTCCGCAATAAAGATATAGAAAGAATAATGCTACGGTGAAGAGTGTTTTTTCAATGGAGTGAAGATTTATCTTTTTATAATAGAGAAAAATATTTAAAAAATAACACATTGTGTGCAATGAACACTCCCCTAAAAAATTTAGTTATAATCTTCACTCATCACCGGTGAAATTCCCATATAAAAAACATAGGAACGTTGGTCCTCTTCTTTCAACCAGATTTGAATTTCATATCGAAAAAAATTTGAGTGACCCACCTTGCATTGTACATCAGTTTTACATTCTCTCTACCATTGGATGAGATGAGGTTGGTGACCCCCCATGAGTCGCAAGTCCAATGGTGATAAAAATGTACAATGCAAAGTGACTTCATCTATGACGACTCCTTTGACTTTACTCTTAAGTTGTAAGCTTACCTGCTTGAAAAATCCGTCTTGTCAGTTATTTCCTCCAATG
>NC_029793.2:21664908-21670529 GCF_000816755.2 Arachis ipaensis
ATCAGCACGCGATAACTTTAAAAGGTTCTTCCTGTTTATTATTCCTAAAGTCAACATTAGGAACTTTGCTTAATCAATAACTAATCTGGGGCAAGCAAAACGAGAGAGGGTTAAAGAAACTTCATTTCTACTCACCCTGTGGTCTAATTTAGCAAAAAGAGACAGCAGCTTATCTCTAGTATCTTTGTCAATGTGGGGATGCACCCATCGAGTATCAGGATCATAAAGTTCCCACGGGCTGTGCTGATAGTTTGCTCCTGGTTCAGTCTTGTACTGGACCTGACACCTTAACCAAGGACTGTCAGGAAACTCAGGAGATTTGTCTTGTAGTGCCATAATTCTACCCTCCCACCAATTTCCACCACCATCTGAATCAGAATCCTTCCACCAGACCATGCATTTATCTCTCGAAGACCAACCTTGATTCATTGAAGCTTCATACCATGTTCTTTCAATAACAAAATCAGAGAAGTTAATCAGTTCAGGTAGAGTTAATTGAAATGATTTCCCTTCTGCTGGCGAAGAAGGATCGATAAATCGAAGTGTGAGTTTACAACAGCTATCCCCAGAACCCGGCTGAGCCGCATATTCAAGCTTGTCAACCTTGCAAATCTCAGAAGTACGTAGCCCTGAAAATGATCTCCATGGACCTGTTATGCTCAGCCCCATTAACTCGATGTACTCTTGATGTCCCTGCCAACCATATATAATCAGTAATTAGAAAGATATTAGAACACACAGTAGCTTAGTCAGATGTCATGCAGCGAAATAGCCGTGCAGCTGCAACACCTTAGGTTAACCAAACCAAGACATTTGCATGACAGTTAGCCTAACTATCAAGTCAAATGAGCCAAGGTTCTATGCTTAGGTCCTATACCTATACTTCTTTTATAACATTGTAATTTTCTATAAGTAGCATCCTATTTCTCATACTTAGCCAAATTTAATACAAAAAACACATTTTTATAGTTAAAAAAAATGTGATTCTAAACAGATTACAAGACAATCAATTAAGATCAAGAATGTAAAATGGGAAACAAATATTAGAAGCCTGCCTACCAAACAAAATAAAAAAGTAGTACCAGCTGTAATAAGGGAAAATAATGGTTACATAAGCTACCTGTCTCAAGTATACAACTTCATCGCCAAGTTGAGGTATATATCTGTAACCCTCCTCATGCTCTGAAAGCATCAGCCATGGCAATTTTTTGAAACGGCGATTTGACATCTTTCGGGTTAAAATACCAGGGTCAATGGAAACATATTCACGTCTGTTTCTGCTAGACCTTGTTCCTCGATGAAGTTGATCCGAACCTCTAATGGAAGAGCCTTCCAAACCGGATAAGGCCCTGGAATTTTGGCTCCCGCGAGTCTTAATCCTTATGTTCAAAGAACTTGGCTCATCAGAATTTGTCTTCATCCTGGTAGACCGTGTCCGACGTATTGTATCACTTACAACATCTGATTCACCATTTTCTGAATCAGATTGGTTGCTGAAAGTAGAAGTATGTTCTTCCCAATTACAAGCAAGGCCATCTGGATTGGCTTCACCTTTATATGACATTCTCCTTTCATGGGCATGATCATAACTTCTTCTGTCTGAATATGAATGCCGTAATTGTGGTGAACTTAATTTTATGTCATCTTCACCTTCTGGCCCATTGATAACTAGATTAGGGTCCATAACAGAGGAACTTCTAGAAACTACATCACCTCTAGCACCTATTGAAGCTCCATTAGAACTAACAATTTTCAGTCTGCAGGGACCTACATTGTCAGCTGAAATCTGCTTTTTCTTAATAACTATCTTCGTTGATTTCATAGGAGCTTTCATTTTGTGATCCAAAGAGTGACTTGAGGAAATATTAATTGTTTTCTGTGAGCCTTCCTTTTGTTTCTCAAATCCAGACTGGCCTTTATCTCCGTCATTCAACTTATTGTAACCACATGACAAGCCATCAACATTATAATGATCAGCTGACTCTTGATTAATCATGGAACCAGCAGCTTCTAATTTGTTAACCATATGCTCTGATCTGCAAATCATGGATGAAAAGACATTTGAATACAACAAAATCTTATTGCACTAGACAGGGTCGGCTACATAGATCAAACAACACCATTGCACCATATCATGTTAAAAATTACTGAACAAAGAAAAGGAAACAATGAAGCATTTTATTAAATTAGTGTCGGGCTTTACATACCCATTGGCATCGTGCTCAAGATGGCCATCAAATTCAGTATCAGTCTGCAATGCATCCTCTAATCTTGGAAGTGCATGTTTCTGTCTCCTTGTCTCCGTGTGATTTATAGAGGATTCAGCTTGTGTTCTATCACTACATTCATTTCTGTTATGGCTTTCAGGATGTTGAGCATTATTTACATCCATATAAGATAATGCTGGGTCTATAGAACTTTCTGGTAGAGTATTTTGAGTGCTTTCTTGGTGTCTAGAATACTCTGAATCACATAGCATATTGGAATGAGTCTCACATGATGGGGTTGTGTCCTCTAAAGGCACGGTCTTCTTTGAAAGTGAAAACTTAAGAACCAGTCGCCGTCTATTTTCGACATTTACTGGAGGCTCAGAATATACAGGTGACTTAACTACATTGGCAAACTCTTCCAAAGCTGGTCTTTTAAGTTCATCATGTTTACCATGCATTTTCCTCTCAGGTTCACTAATGTCGGAATCCTGTAAACTGTCTGATGATTCATCTTCATGATCATCATCATCTCCATCTGTAGATGTTTCACCAATTTGGGAGAACATATTCCGAGCATTCCGTGCAGCAGTTCTCTGGGGTCTCAATGCCTTAGCTTTGGAAGATTTCCGTTTTGATGATTTCAAGCTGCCTTTGGATTTCTTATTTCTGCTACTTCCAGAAGGATTTCCAACACACTCATTCAAATTCCTTTTCCGGACACGCCTTCCAGAAGAAGTCATTGCTTCAACCTGAAATGTCATGGTTAGATTACAAGTTGTGAATAAGATCGATCCAACAAAGATAAAGACCGAACTTACATCAACATTATGCTTTTTCCTTCTTGATCTACGAAGGCTATCCCTGTTTCCAGAGTCTTCACTGCTTTCTAGATCACTAGAAGAGATGGCACTAATGCTCCCTCGTTCAGCAGCACTGATATGATCCTCATTTACATTGTACTCAGAGTCATTATCATCACTTACAATCTCGTATTCTGGTTCCCAGAACACAGCATCAATGAATTCTGCTTGTGGCTCAACCATTCCTTCCAAATCTGGCAAAGGTAATACCTGGTAGTCCTGACCAACACTAAAATCAGGACCAACAGCATATTTTATCAATGAAGGACGCCACTCAATGCCAAGAGCACTGTGTCGACGCTGCTGAAATTGAGTCTGATAGGGCTCTGGATATGGCAACATACCTAGTATCATAGAATATCTATAAGAGATCTAGACTCAAAGTAGGCATTGCAGGAATATAAGAAATAAGAACATACTTGAATCACATAGGGGTTCCTGAATGTTTCTTCGGTGTGGAGGTAGTTGGGTCTCCTATAACCCAAAAAAAAATAAAAATAAAGTAAATAAAATATTAAATTATCAATTCTGTAAATAAAATAAATCATTTAGAGGGAGAGACATAAATGATTAATGTCAACCTGATCAAGAACATTTCCCTGAGTATCCTGAATAAGGGGACGATAATCACCAAGAAAGAACTGCCAGAAAAACCAAAGAGTCACTCAAAATGAATAACTTTCTGGAGCAAATATAGATAACAAATGTAGCAACACTGCCATATCAGACAACCTGATCATATTTGGCATCCTTCTGAGACTCCCCTTGACCTGTATTCACAAAATATATTTGACCAACATCATCTGAAAGCACAATAGACGTTCCATCCCTACAACAGACACAGAATAACAGATTAACATCAAAGATTGTTCATCAAATATGGATGCTATAAGACATGGTATTTGTGGGATGGAACATCCATCATTGGTAGTTTGCTCATCAAAGATACATGGTGCAGAAGGCATATCCACATACTTCATATAATAATAATTTAACCTATTAACTGTACAAAATCTTGAAAAAGGACGCTCATATAGGGTCATCCAGAAAACTACCATCGTCCATTAATAAAATCAAAGTATGAAAATTTGTTACTCAGATTGAACATGGAACTGCATAAGAGTAAACCATTATATATATGGCAAGATTAAGAATCATCCAAAATGTATTTAAGAAATAAAATGTTCATGAGTCGTTACATGACAGGCTGGACTCTCTAGAACAGTGGTTGGAAGTTTGAAACTTATTCCCCTCATTCTTATAAAAAGTTGAGTTTCATCACACAATAAAGTGGGCATGTGCCTTATCCACACTCCAAACCTGAAGGGCTCTTGCAAGAGGGATGTGTTTTTATTTTTTTCAATGTGGTCTTTTTGGGGGATCAATTACTAAGCCTCCACCTAAAGCAGTAAAAGACCTACCTCGAGTAGACATTACTCAGTATGTAGCTCTTAAGTAAATTTAATCTCTTCAGGTTAGTTAATATTTCGCTAAGAGAAGTTCCAATAAGTAGGGAAAAGCACGCAAAGGACACTGTTGTAAGCAATACCAGGTTATGATAATTACTGAATAACCTTCTGAGTCTATTTATTAAACCAGTATACCAATGAGGAATATCAGTTTCAGAACAGTACAATAGTGAAATAACAAATTAAGTAAAAGGGGAAAAATGAAGAAAACAATAGAGAACAAAGCCTGCGAACATAGGACCACTTCAACCTGCTAGCATTGTTCAATTTCAGTATGGCCCCACCCTGCTCTTACCCAGCAGATTGGATAGATCACCCAAAATCAGAGGGAATCAAGAGAATTCACTTATTCTTTCATAAATAACCTCGAGTTTTAATTCCTAAAAATGCTCATTTTAATAACAATTCTTTCACTGTTGGCTAGGGTCTCTACCACATTCATTATTACAAAAGTATGAACAAATTTTATAATACTTAAACAGGAAAAACCATAGACAAAAAAGAAAGTATTGAATTTACAAAATTAAGCAAGCTTAATAATAAATAAAAAATCCAGCAAATAAAGAAATCTTTAGACACTTACGGAGAAAACTTCCCATCAACCAACTTAAAACGTCCAAGTTCATATGTTTGAACAGGTACACCCTCCCATATCTTGAAAAAGAATATCAGAGAAGCAGCAAAATTAGATTATTCTATGTAAAGAACATGATAACACCAAGAGCGCAAAACAAAAGAAGCTTACATCCCACACAATAGTTCGACCATCATACCCAGCACTCATAGCTATCCGCGGGTTGAAAGGATGAACATCCAAAACGTAAGACTGCAAACCATTGAAAACTAAGCATTAGTCATGAAGGAAACTACAAAATTCAAATGAACATAAAACCAGGAATTGAAAAGGCAACGAAACATCAAATCCACAATAAGAACAAACACATTTTAAATTTGTCCCCCACCCCAAAATTAAGAACAGAAAGAGACAGTTGAGTTCGTGATTAGTCAACAGCAAGAGTAGAATTAACAGATATACGAAGACCAGACACAAGAAGAGATAAAAGAGAGAAAGAGAAGACAGA
>NC_029793.2:21670546-21679980 GCF_000816755.2 Arachis ipaensis
GCACTAAGCTGCCATCAACTGCATTCCAAACACATATCCTGCAATCTTCAAGACGAAAAGACAAGTCTTCAGTTAAAGCAGTAATCGTGAAACTTATCAACCATGAAGTAACTAAAAAATTAGTATGCAGCAGGAGTACAAAAATCTGTTAGTAAATGAAAAGTCAAATGGATGATGGACTATCATGACATGACAACAATCAGGAAAATCTGAAGTTCACAGTGTTCCTAATGTGTGTGAATACTTAAACAAGAATTATCGAGGCTTGGGGGAATATTAACAGCAGCAATCAGTGATGCGAATGTCAGCAGATTAAAAAGAACCAAGACAACTGTCTCCAGGAGAAATGATCAGCAAACAATGCACGACACAAATTTAACCCATTCAATAATAGTCCTGCCAGTAAGCTGCATCATTTGGAACTGTTGGTAGTTAACACCAACACAGAGAGGTCCTTGAAAGAATGAAAAAACTATGGAGAGTGCATAAAAGTATCCCTAGGTCTACTGCAGTGGATCACATGCCAACAGCCAGCTATGCTATCTGAAGTAACTACCAGCTAGTTTCATATTCTGCCTTTGCATAGCTTGCTCAGCAAATTACCAAAAACTGCTCTATATATTCGCAACCACAGCAAGAGAATATCAGTTACTACATTCTCTCTAAGACTATCTCAGATTCTCCTCTTCTTTCAATAGACAACATTGGAAAAATGACACTTATCATATTTTAATTATAAGAATCGAATTTTCACGTACTAATGTCAACATAAGATGCCATCAATTTAATATGCGCGTAAACCAATTATGTTATTGTAAATTTTACAAGCTGTAATAGTTTTAGCTATTACAGTGCATTACCCATGATAGCGGCCAGTACAAAGCGATTGTCCAGGCTCCACACAATCATGTTGACACCACGGGGAGTAGGAAGGGGTCTCTGTCTAGGACCCCCTCGTGGAGGTTGAGGAGGCAAAGGTGGTGGTGGCACTTTCAGATGATATGCACGAACCCAGCGACCAACCTTTCCCTGAAATGGTAATAGGAAACTTAATGCATAATTGCTGGAAAACTATGGAACTGACAAACTGAACATGCCATGAAGATGCCCAAAATATTTCTGGAATATCAAACAGCAATATGATGTTGCAACTAAAAGTAAACCATGGTTAAATGATAAACTTATTTAAAGAAGCTCACATGAGATCTACGAGATCTAGGAACCCATATAATGGCACTTCCATCACGAGAGCAGGTAACTATGTTATCATGACAATACCTGAAAAAGTACAGTTCATGACATCAGCATGCAAAATATTTAGTAATGAAAACTGCGTACATTGAAACAAAGTGTAGTCAAAAGGCTACAGAAAATATATTTACCAGTAATTTCTGAGCTTCAAGTTATTTTCTTCTCTCCAAGGGTCAGCTGTCAAAAATTTTGAAGGCACAGAGCAACCACTGCATAGGGAAATTGTTAGGATAATAAGAACCTTTTCAAAATAAAATGTAAACAAATTGAAGTAAATCCAACTAGGAGAAGCTAACCTAAACTGCACATAATTAACATCATTCTCATGGCCCGCTAATACATCCATCTCATGTATTGGTTGTTCTGAGTCTTCCGAGTTGGACTTGAAAGCATTCCACACCTGCAAATAGCAATAAGTATTTATGGAAGACGAGGACATATCTAAGAGTCGCAAATGTATTTATGGAAGACAAAGACATATCTAAGAGCACATGTGTAAACCCACCCGGGCATAAGTATCAGAGCTACCAGTAACAAAAACAGTTCCATTTGCATTAAATGCACAACAAAGTATCTGATGGCTTTGTTGTCCATTACTTGAGGATGGTACATTAGCTGGTGCGCCACTGCTCCTCCCTGCAAAACTTGCTAATTCTTCAAACAATCCAAATGATCGTTGATCAACAAGAGTAACTTTTCAAATTTTTTTTTTAATTATTTATATTTCTGAAGAAAAACAGTCAACTCCTACAACATTAACTCTGAGAGCACTAGCAATGTTAATAGGAGGAGAACTCAGCTCAATAAAAGTAGAACTTCTTGTGACACCATTGATTAAATTAAACATAAAAGCAATTATCACAGTCAACAACTACGAGCACTGATCTGACAGGTTTAAGCAATAAAACTTTGATTGAAATGTTCAAACTTGCATAATTTCAGTTTAAACCACAAAATATAATTCAATATATATTCGTAAAATATAGCATTCATTCAAAGTAATAAATAGTTTAATATAAAAGAAGTTTTAGACTGGATTAGGTGTTAATAGAATCTCTTTGATCCAACTCCAATCTTGAACACATTATAGCACCACATTAAATTTAGTATCATAATAAAGCAAAATTCAGACCACATCTAGATCTATCGACATATTTAGAAACAATGATCTGACCAGTTACAGCATCCGATGGTCGTGGCAGGTATATTCGTGGTTTCTTTTGCGAGTGCCTTGCGTCCCATATTCTACAAGTCCCATCATCTGATGCCCTGCATCCATCAGAAGTAGTAACGACATAACAATCCATTTTTTGGGGTTCACAAAAAAAAAAGGCAAAAGCAAGAATTGATATGTTCAAAGGTATTAGGGTCAGTGCCTGGACCAGTGATTGACCAAATTGGTGGTATATACATAGACATTAGGATAATGTATCTGTGCAAAATCATATCAACATATCACACCAAATGACTACATGTTAACCATTATTTCCCATTCTACTGGCTGAAAGTTATTATATACACAATCAAACTTTTTTATATAGAACAAGTTAAAAAAAATTATTTAGCACATTTTGAGGGAAAAGAATACCATTGCCAAGAAAGATATTAAGAGGGTGGTGAACAAAGCAATAGCTAGAGCATTCAATAATTCTACAAAACCTTAAGCACTACAGAAGAGAATATAAGTATTTGCAGGCTTCCAAAAGGTAATAAAACAGCCAAGGGACCCAAACCGATTCACAATATGGACAAAGAGGGTAAACTCTAGTTAGAAACAACATATCAAGAAAGGTAGAAGAGTTAGTATCACAAGATACTTAATGAAGGACACTGGCCTGTTTTACACCAGAAAGGAGGACCAAAACTTCAAATTTCATCAAAGGACCCCCAAAGTTCAAGGTAAAAGAAACATTGGAAAGGATTGATAATAGTTAAGCACATGCTAAGCCCTACCAGCCATTCAATATTCTTAACAATAAAGTTAGGAAAGGATTTGCAAATCCTATCTTAAATTAACAAACAAAAACACATTTTATGTATCTTTTTTCTNNNNGATATTCAGGCTGAGTAGATAAAAAGGAGACATCTCACGTCATTTGTAATGAAGAAAAGAGTATCAGTGAAACTGTAAGGAAAATTTGACTACGCTCCTAAATAGTGATGTTGCATGGAACTAAATGCTTGACCACAAAAACCAACTACAAAAAATAGTTTAATGTAGCAAAATGAAGATGTTTAGCTAAGACTGAATACACTAAAATAATAGTGATGTTGCGTGGAACTAAATGCTTGACCACAAAAACCAACTACAAAAAATAGTTTAATGTAGCAAAATGAAGATGTTTAGCGAAGACTGAATACACTAAACATAATAGTATTGGAGATGAATTTATTAGAGAGAAAACATTTGCATAGTATCTATTTTAGAAAAAAAATGGTAGAATGAGAAACCAATAAGTTTGAGCATGTGCGGAAAAGGCCTATAGAAACTCCAGTAAGGAGAGCAGGTCAACTATATGTGAAACTTTCAGATTGCGTAAAGATAGACATGATTTACATGAGAACACATGGTAACGACAACAGGAATTTCAGTTGAAGAAAGAGACAGAGACAGGGTTTTAGCCTCAGGAAAAGTATTGCAGTTACAATGTTGGCTACAGTATGTGATGGCCATAACAGAAAAGACCAACAGGTGCCACGGGTTGGAGCAGATAACTTCCACACCATGAATTCTGCAGCCATAGCACTGATATTGGCACAATTGACAACTAAAAATAACACTGTCCGATGTTTACTGACATGGATCTGAAATATGACAATGTTAATGCTTATCTAATGAGTAAAAGCCAACACACTGTGACTCAGGTATGGTACCAAATTAACCATACCCTTTGCATCAATGCCTAGTGGGAGAAAAAAAGAAGGGGAAAGGAGTCCCTGCATTTTCATGAATGGATGTGGCAGGATTCATTTTAGAACTTCATTATTTGTATTGTGAATTGACAAGTTTGTATCATTTATATGGAATTGGACCAATTCCAATAATTCGTGATTCATGGCCATGCCCAATTTAGTCTTGTTTTTGTATTGCTGGGATGACGACTTGAATCAGATAATACAAACAACTATGATGTCCCTAATACGCGTGTGGGTGCGGGGATTCAAAACAAGATCTCATCTGTTTTAATTAACACTTAGTTTGGAATTGTTGGTAAGTGTTGCTTGCACCGTACACAACCCTACACCTGTTTGACAAAATCAACTGCCATTTCCCTTTGGGAGTAGCAAAAAGGCAAAATATTCATGGCATGCAGTATATGCCTTGTTTGGAGGGTTAGGAAGGTATATTCACCCACCTTTAATGATGGGCTTTTGAGGCAAGCAAATTTTATAGAATAATATTAAGACATTTGACCTCTATTAGTGCAAAGCTTGTGGTCTTTTTAGAGGACTTTCCACTTGAAACGTATTGAGAGTTTGGAAAGGTAGGTACATTGATAGCATTTTCTTTTGTTTGTATTTTGCTCTTGCAAGGAGGATTTCTTATCCTAACATCTTGTATTACTCTTCTCTACAATTTAACAGTAGTCTTTTATCAGTATATATAAAGATTTCCTTGAATACCTTGCTTGTATAAGGGTACTGTTACACCTTTCATAATTAAAAGTTAAAATGAATTTAATAAAAACTACTTCTAGAAAATTATTAATTTGAATTAGTGGGACATGTGGCAAATACTACATCACAACTAAGATAAGGAAACCAATACCCTTGAATATCATAGGTAACACCATTTACAATTTTTTTTTCTTTTTGGATTAAAATAATCAATTTGAAACAAGACAGATGAAGCACAATAATCATGGATAAAGTATAGAATGAAGCAACAACTCCTAAAATGGACTTACGATAGCAGCTCATATGCATTGGGTCTGGGACTAAATGCAATAGTATTAACAGCCCCAGTATGTCCCCGTAAAACTGATATCGGCATCCCATTCGGTAAGTGCCACTGTTTTAATGTAAACATTAATTTTTAGTTGATTGTGTTATCCAAGGAAAAGCATAAATTAAGATATGCTACTTACAACTCGAATCACAAAATCATTTGATGCAGATGCTACCAAAGCATTGTTTGAGCTTACAGCCAAGTCAGTGATATCACCCTTCAGTACAAACAGTAACAAGAGAAGATTAAACGATAGCAACAGGAAGACAAATTTATACAAATTACATCTGTGTAACACTGTAACTGTACTCATAACTCACTTCATGTCCACGGCAACTAGCTAAACAAAATGCAGTTTCCATAGACCAAATCTTGACAAGACGATCATCTGAACCACTGATAACATATCTACCTGATCGATCAAATATAGCTGCCAGAGAAAAAAATTCTTTTTAACTATTCAACAGGGAGTTAAGCTACTGAAATTATTACCTATATTTCTCAAAGTGTTAATAATTATCAAAAACATATTTAACTCCAAGAAGAGAAAGCAGCAGTTATCCCAAAATAAAAAATAAAAACATTGAAATAAACTTTTATAGATGTTATGTGATTGATGTCTAGATGTCTGATTGATGGCTTCATGATAATTAATGAACACGACCTCACCAATGCCATGCCCATAAAACCACCATATTAATAGCAAATATACAGGATTATGCCATACCACAATAGACAGCAACACGGTGCCCCCTTAACTTTTTAATATTTTGCATCTTTTGCACCAAAGTTGATGGTTTGGCAATAGCATAACATACAGAGCGAATAGATGGAGCACGATGGTGTTTTGCAAAACCACCACCTATTTCCCTCAAGCTCAACCCCTGAACCTGATTAGCCTCCATGTGTGGCCAACGCAAGTAAACTGGAGGGGGCTTAATTTGCCTGTCTGTTGTTTCTCTGTCAACTGTACACACAGATTAAAACAAAAATAAATGGATAAATGTCCCATTCATCCACAGATCTTATCAAGTGCATTCTGAATGTTCTAAGCTAAACACAACTATCAAATGAAGTATTTAAACATTCAGCATCATGGACCTTTGCCCATTTATAAATTACACACAAAGATTACATAACACATTCTCTAGAACCATTCTTATTGGAGTCACTAAAGTTATCACCATAAACTGTATTCCAAGAAGAAAACATGAATTTCAGAGGTTCATTTATTCAATTATGAATTCTGCAAAACAGAAAATGAAATTTTTGAATAATAAATACCCTTCAAATCTAGACACTTGTGTAGCCCTAGCACATTAGATCCCTTTCTCGATATTCCACAGAACAAGAAAGGTAAATCATGATGAAATATAAAGACATCACTAAGACATTGTAATATCACAGGCTTTTATGTCAGTGTACCAAAGTAAGAAACTATAGAGCTAAGATTGAATAAGAAACTAGAGTTAAGATCAAATAATTAACTAGTGAAAATAGATTACTATACCATCCAAAAGTGAAAATGAACCATATCCAAGTAGAGTAGGAACATCAGCTGCATTAGGACTACTTCCTCCAACTTTTCCATGCAAAGGATGAGCCATATTCAGCATTAATTGTTTCAGAAGCTTTACCAAGTGATCCTTAGCTATGTGAGGATACCTAGTAGTTACAAAGAATCACCAATAATTAATGACGCACATGTAATATTAAGAAGTAGCCATTAACAAGTCAATACAGATTTCCAAACAAAATGAATGCAGTTATTTGACTAAAAGATGTAGCAATTAGAAATGCCATTTCTCCAAAGGAATGAAAAGGGAAAAGAAATGACTCAATCAAAGTTCGAATAACATGAATCTCTCAAGCGAACTTGCATCAACCATAGAACATACCCTCTAAATGTTAGTCACTTGTTGATAATTTTTATAATAGTCCATCAGATTGAGAGTGACAGTCAACTACTTAGAGATAACTATACCAAAAAGTGCCATATAATGACTACATATTTAAATAAAGAAAACATAGTGACATATTTATAGGAATCACTTTCATCCTATTAAGCAAAGCAAGAGGTCGAGTTGTCAAGAATATAGAAGCATATACAATTTTGAAGAACCTTTACAGAAGTCTGGTTAAGAAATAAGATTAATCTTCCAAGAAAAGTTGTTTTTCTTTCTCATTAAGATTTTAATTGTAAGCTGTTTTGAACACAGAATACACTAATCAAACACATGCTCTACATGACTAAACCTCCAATCTCATTTTCAGAAATAAAACAGCAATAACACCATCAAAATATTCCATCTCGATCTTCAATATGGTTACTTGACGATTTGTATATAAATCAAAACTACCTTTCCAGCAAATTATTGTAACTCAAAGGAAAAGAGATGCCATCGTCATCTTCAGCAGCATCCTCACCAGGTAAACCACTTCTTGAATACCAAGCATGATATCTTCTTGGTAGAAGCTGATGCTCTTGGAGTTCATTCCAGAACTGCAGCAAAGTCTTCTGGCATGGCCCAGCAGACAAAAAGTGCATAATCAAAAAGTAAACTTCCCGCAGGTCTATATCTATATCAGTCCGAATAGCATGGCTGACACCTCCCACATCCTTGAGGGATCGGGCCATCTCATTCATCTGGCTCGAAACACTCAAAGGTGCAACAGTCTGGGAAGATACACCACCCAAAGGTTTGCACTTCCGCAAATCCATGATTGCCAAACAACCTACCAACAAAAGAAAGAACAAACAAACAAACAGTACATTACAGCACTGATCACGCCACAAATTAACAACATTCATAGTAGCATCAACTCATAAGCATATTTTAGTTTCAAATCTAAAATCCATTAGACTGAAAACAAGATTCCTTATTTTCCTTTTCCTCATTCTTAAAGCATAGCCATAGAGAAATCAAGAGACTATTCCAAATCTAAATGAAGTCACAGGTTAAGTACCAAGAAATCGAAATTGCAACTTGCAACCGAACGAGACGCTCCAGACACTAGAGAGAAAGAACCAGCATAACCAAACCAAACAGTACAAACCATAAAAACAAACTAACAGAAAATATGAACAGACAAAAAAATTTCCAAAAAAGCGGGTTTTCGGGAAAGATTCTGAAAGACCTGTGGAACGGTTACAGTTGAAGATATGAAGAAGTGTTGCACTTTCAGAGGTTACCAAAGTGCATTTGGGAATTAAAAGAGAGCACAACACAGATTTTAAGGGGCACCGAATCCGAAAAAGTAAAACAAAACGAAAGCTTTGTTCTACTAATAAATTGATTAGCTTCAAAAAGAGAACAATCTTTTATGTAAGTGTTTCTAAAAAAAGCCGAGAATTAATAACAGTCCAAGATATGAAATATCAGAAATACAGAGAATTTAGCTGGGTCTTGGTAACTTACCTTTTATCACATTGGATGTGCTGGGAATTGGGTAAGCGAATGAATTGATTTAGGTTGAATTTGAGTGCTAAGAAAATAAAAGTAATAATAAATGAAATGGAAAAAACTTTAATTCGTATTTGGAATTTGAGCTGGGGATGGAGGGGGGATGAGTTTTGATCCCTTTTTCGGTGTCCGCGACGGAGCCACGATGGTGGCCGAAAGTGAAAAGGGATTTAATATTATTTTTTATTTTCTTTAAAAATATTTTGGAGGAAATATGTGGGACTAATCTATAGTGGAAAAATTAAAACCGGAATAAAAAATTGTCTTCTTTTGCTGCTGAAGGACTTGAATGAAAAGGTTCCAATTCGACCGGTCTTAGGCGCACACTAGACAGGGTGGTGAAAAATTTTGACAAATCGGTCACCACAAATCAAATAAATCAAATAATAAAGACTAAAGAGTAAGGTTTTTTTATATCTATGCTTCTATATGACTATATCTAGGCTTCGATATCTATACCCTATATTTTAAGAGTAAATCACAAATAAATTCCTACTTTTTATCTTGAAAATAAATAAATTATCGATTAACTAAAAAAAATATGTTAAAAAAGTTATTAAAATTTTTCTGGTCCGTTAGTTGTCAATGTTTAGGAATATAAATAAAATATGTTATTAGATTATTATATTAAAAAATTTAGACTAATGATTTATTTAGGTTAATTTTTTAAAAAAAAATTAGAATTATCTTTTTTAAAAGATCTTATAAAAAAATAAAAATAATGATATGTTTGAATATTTTATACAAAAATATCTTTTTATTTATCAATT
>NC_029793.2:21680005-21680555 GCF_000816755.2 Arachis ipaensis
TATTTTTTTACTAAAAATTTACTAAACACCTTAAAAAATAAAAAAATATTTTATTAAAAAAATATTTTTTTATTAATTTAATAACATCCAAACAAACAATAAAAAAATGAGTTTATGACTAAGTAATAGTCAAAAATAATAAATTCTAATAACTCCTATCTAGCATTTCTATAATTAAAAATATGGTTTAGCTAATATGTGCCATGAGGGGATAGAATAAGCTTACTGAAAGTTTTAAATGTTTTCATTTAATAAATCTAGAATAAATGCATTGAAAACTTAAATTTTTTATATTTTTGATAAAAACTTTCTTGTTTTGTAATCTTAACATGTGCCCTAAGGACACATAATAGAAAAATTCTTAAAAGTATAAAAATATCTCTCACTTTTTAAAATGTGAGACATCTAAATCTTTTTAGAAGACTGATTTGTCTTTACATATTTTGGATGAAAAGACCTAAATATCTAATATTTTAAGAGATGAAGAATATTTTTGTATTTTTAATTAATCAAAAAATTATTTATCTTTAAATTAAGAAGTTAGGAATCT
>NC_029793.2:21680604-21681705 GCF_000816755.2 Arachis ipaensis
TAATCAATAATAAAATATTTTGCTAACTCTAAACTTAATCAATAAAGCTAGGTGTCCAATCGATTTTTTAATAAGTTTTCAACTAAATCTTCGCGTGCTTTCTTCCTCTTTTTCTTTCTCCTCTTCCTTCCTTCGTTAGTGTCGTCATTGTCTTCTTTTGCGCGCTCCATTCTTCAACATTGGTGGTCGCTACCGCCATCTTCGTCGCTGCCACCACCACCGACTTCTTCTTCTTTCTCTTTCTCTTTCTCTTCCTCTTCTTGTTGTTGTTGTTATTATTATTTAATTTTTTCTCCTTTTTTTTTTCTCCTTATCCTCCTTTATTATCATCATCATTGTCTTCATCATCTTCTTCTCCTATATATGTTCAGAAAATTAGAGCATAGAAATTTTGATGGACAATACAGAAATTTCAATTCACAGCACAAATTTTTTTTAAAAACTACATGCTTAAAACATTGACACCAACCAACAAAATACACACAACACAAATTTTTGGTATATAACAAAAATTTTTGTATATAACACAAAAATTTTGGTGTATAGTACAGAAATTTTTGGAGGACCACATACTCAAAACATTAACTCACTCAACTAACAAAATACATTCGTAACAAAAAAATTGTGCTATATGTAAAAATTTCTATACCATATCAATAAATTTATTTTATGTGCAAAAAGTTTTGTGTTATATACAAAAATTTATGTGCAAAAACGCAAAAAAAAAAAAATAATGGCATACATGTGCGCATTTTTTTTCACTAAACTTGTGTCAATTTAGCTGGACTTAATTACAAAAATGTTTAAAAACATCAACGAAACTTAAATCCATATTTTAGTATAACATATTAACATTTGTGTCAATTTAGCTGGACTTAATTACAAAAATGTTTAAAAACATCAACGAAACTTAAATCCATATTTTAGTATAACATATTAACATATCGATAAAGTATTCTATGAAACTCTTAAATTATTATCTTATAGATTCATTGTACTTTATGATCTTATATTTACCCATTTTCAATAAAGCCTTTTATATTTTTAAAGAATTTAATTTCAATACACTATCAATGTAAAGTAATTTCACACATAGACCTA
>NC_029793.2:21681717-21684478 GCF_000816755.2 Arachis ipaensis
GAATGACTGTAATTAAACTCATTTTTAAAACCACCTCACATATTTTAACATAATTAAAAATCAACATTTTAACCCCAAACCTCAAACAACAGACCAAGAATAAGCAGGGAAAATTGTAGTTCCCTATGAATACTTGAATTCAAATTCAAACAGAACAAGTATCTATTATGTTTTTTGTTTCTTTTTTCAATTATATTTTATTCATCAACTCTAAGTTCAATGCAAACCAACAGTATTGTTAATATTGTTCTTTATACATACATAAGTCGATATATTATTTTTGTGAACATTTTTTTAACAAAAATAAATCATTTGTTGATTTGTAATTTTGTATCATTGATTTCTTTGATCTTGCATAATACATTAAACTAAATCTATTTGCACTCAATGAAATTAAATTAAGTTCTCTTTTAAGTCCGTGCACACACTGGAATAAACAAATGAGCAATGTACAGTATGGAGTAAGATTTTCCTTTTTCCCCTCAATAAAGAAATATCTCCGGGTGTAAAACTACCTGCTCGAATACCTCCACCATGTTACAAGTGATTTACCAAGTGAACCCATGATGAATACGGCTGATAAACAACTGCCAAAACAGTAACTAGTAGAGGAGAGATATCATATAAAGAACTATTTGAGTGATATTACAATAAGAACACAAGTATATCCTTCTCTGCTCTTGCTTCCAATAAATGTTTAGGAAGGGATTGCATTTTGCTCCTTGGATTTGGCCAACTTCGCTTGTATAAGTTTGTCAAGTATGGGAGGCTCTAATGGAATTGGATCAAGACACCGCTCTGCAGTAGCAACAATCACCTGTGTCCCCAGGTACACATTAATCAAATCGAATATGCCGACACAAATATGGAAGGCTAGAAGCTAACGATGAATTGGGGGGAAAAAAAAGAAAAAAAGAAAGAAGAAAAAAGGAGGAAAGTTGTAATAAGTCCCTGATTTTGACTCATCAAATTTAGATACTGAACATTTAAGTGTTCAATTTACCACCTGGAAATAATCAAATAGAGCAAAAAAAGACGGTTTGCGAACTTTTCTTCCAAAATTATCCCTTCACTAACATTTGCTAACTTTTATCCAAAATTATCCTTCTATTAAGAAATGATTTGTAGAACACATTAGTGAAGGAATAATTTTGGAAGAAAAGTTTAAGAAGTCTTTTTTCGGTCACTTCACAACTTCAAGTGTGTCAAACTGCAAGTTTTGAAGGTTCAGCGTCTAAATTGCAGTAAGGCAAAGTTCAAGGGGATCATTTGCATATTTCCCAAAAATTGAAAAGAATGATTCAATTTCTATGTAATGTTGGTGAAAAAATATTTTATATAAACATGCAACTATTCATTGTTGTATCAATAAAAACTTCTTTTCAAACCTACTTAAATAGCCATCTAAAAGAAAGAATTTGACTCGATGACAATGTAAAACTTTTTCACACTATTAGAACATCTTGAAATTACCTACATATTCTCATGGGTTTAAAAAGAGGTAATATCAATAGCAAAAGTTTGATACTATCAATGATCAAATTTGAACATTAATCTCAATTATATTCTCATGGGTATGAAAAATAATACCAATATGTAAAAATTAGAATCCAAAAAAAGTCTATATTCCAAACCTCATCAAGCAAGAAGTCAATTGCAGCTTCATCTTCAACAATTTCCCTTAAAGGGATCCTCAGGAATTGAATATCCAATTGAACTTGCTGGAATCCACTCCGGTTAAAGGTCTGGAGCCGGACAAATTCTTGTAGACTTTTAAGGGACAATTTAACTATGGTTGTAACAACAGATTCCTGCAAGTTATATGTTAAAAATATATATCACGGTTCAACCAACCATTTAAATTTAAATGACAAACATCATAATCCTTCAATACCTGTGTATATTCTACTTTTGTGAAGATTTCAACTTTTTGCTTGAATAGTTTCGCTAGATGTGTTTCCAAAAGCTGGCTCCTTGCCTTTTGAGTATTTGATCTATTCAATTTCTCCTCTCGTAAGGGGTTACGCCTTGATGAAGCAGTACTTCCATTACTATCAGTCCTTCTGTGCTTACGCTTACCTTGAGGCAAGGTCTGCTTCACTTCAGTACCTATAGCTTCAAGCTGAAACATAAAATAGAGAAATCAAAATGCTGCTCAATCATGCTTTAGTTAATTACCATAAATTTCAATGAATGAGCATATATAAAACTTCCTGCTCACTCATAAAATTCCAATTCTTTAATAACTTTAATCAGATTGGTATCCCATTAGCAATGCAACTTGAACGGAAGAAAGCATATTAATTGATATAAGAAAAAAAATACTGATATGCCAACATGCCAACCTCTTGAAGAAATAAATCAACAAACATATGAACTTCCCTTGGCTCCTTATGCTGTGGCAAAGAAAATAACACATCAGAAACAGTCTCTTCAAATGATAAGTTGATAGCCACCATTCCTATTTTTGAAACCAAGCCAGATAACATACTGACCTTGACCCAGTTTGGAGTGGAAAACCTCTTCTTTAGGAGAAATGATATCCTCTGAGTTCTCACATTTACATACTGAAAGTAAGACATCAAATGTAAATCTTGACAATGACCTCTAGATAGTACATTTATAAGGTAAATATAGAGAAAGTAAAAAGGGTCGAACAGGCATAGCTAAAATATCATCCAGATTTGCTCAAGAACTCATATTTCACACATAAACAGACATTGCCAAAGCCTAAATGGTTAATAGTTCATCGTATGAATTG
>NC_029793.2:21684530-21686441 GCF_000816755.2 Arachis ipaensis
TTTTTCGCCAGCTGATCGAAATTTCCGGCAGATTTCTCCGGGAACAAAGGCAGGTCCATATTCATAGCCTCTAACACTACCACCAGTAAAGGAAGTAGCTATTTCCTAAAAATTACAATAAAATTTCAAGATATATACCCTGGGTATATGCAAGTAAAATTAGCCACAAATTGATCGCTTTCCAGGGAAATCTAAATTTACAATAATGATCCTTGCCTCAGTGATTTTTGGGATGACAGTCTGTTCAATAAAAGCAGACAATTGTGCCAGCACTAGGACAAGACCAGCAAAAGCTTTATCACCTTGAGCTCCCTCAACAAGACCATGATCTTTAAAAGCTGAAGAATTATTTCTTCCTGAAAAGCGAAGGAAGTGATCCTCAAGTTGCCTAAAAAAATCTTGAATTCCTTCTTGAACAAAATCAATGGTTAACTCTCTTAGTCTGACTAGGATCCCAGAGTTGTGATCTAGCAATTTGCGAAATTCCTGAGGAGAGCAGTTAAATGGAAACGAAATAACATAAACAAGATGTAAAGATTCAACAAGGGCACTAGGTGCATACATGGATTGATATAGATTTGTACATATATGGCTATAAGAGAAAACTATGAATACCTGCAAGATATTCATGCCTCCTTGGAGAACAGCTTTTGTACTAGCATCAAGAGCAACCTCCAGAGAGTACTCCCCCATTCCATCCTTTTTCAGGACTTTCAACAATGAATCTACCAAAACAAATCAAAACAGCGCTCAGTTATCAAGATAACTGTGTATTAAAATCTTCAACTGGCTCAAATCGTGTGTATATATTCAGCATCAAGCAATCTTGTCAAGGTGCAAATCATTGACAAGATAATTTATTGCATTGTTTTTTTCTATTACTCTCTAGAACAAGCAGTCACACACTAGATATTTTTTAGCTTCTTGATTCTCAGACAGTGCAGCAAGGTAAATATTTCAAATGTATGCAGAAAACAAAACTTTCGAAACACAGGTCCTAGAACTAACCTGAGATATCTTGCAAAAGATGTGAAAATGCACTTTTAATATAAGACATGACCACAGCCTTCGCAGCCTGGAAACATTTAGGATTAGTTTATTAATTAATAAAAATTAATTTGTAAGAGAGAGAGAGAGAGAGAGGGAAGAGATTGAAAAACTATAGCTAAGGACACAAAACAAATTTGAGCCAATAAATTGACGCATAACCTCAAGAGAATGGTTAGAGAGAGCCGCTTCTTGTAAGACTTCGTCTAGCAAGAGTACGTCATTCCAAATAACTCCTATAATTATCCAATCAAAGAAACCACAGTCAGGCCACTAAGGTCATAAAGAAGGAAATTTGACTTATCAAAGATTAGAATAATATATTATGTTGCCTAAAGATATGTATAATGTCAGTGGAGAGAGCAAAGGCTTGCATCGATAGAGTTGAAAACTATCAGTTATCATATGGATAAATGTGAAAAGAACAACCAATAAAACAAAGTATAGTGCTTCCATTATATTGAACTAGGCTACATGGTTAATAAACTTTAGCTTTTTGCTTTGGTACAATTTCAGATGAGAAATATGCATGCCTTTGAAAAATTAACATTTTGATCATTGTTGTGTAGAAGTAGCGAACAATTTGAAAATATTTCACAATAAGACATTTATATATATGATTATATAGTAATTCAAAGGGTCAAACGACAAAGCAAAAGTTGTTTTAACTTATCTCATATGGCACTACTTCTGTAACAAACATATAAACTAAAAAGCTGCAGACAAAAACAAACAAAATGGGTTCACAGTCAAAACTTAAGAGGAGACATTCATGACAAATGCATTCACGTAAAAACACCTTTAATGCACTCATCCATCCCTACAAGAAACAAGCGGATTGCTTGATTATATGTACATACACAT
>NC_029793.2:21687525-21703241 GCF_000816755.2 Arachis ipaensis
GAAAAATATATAATAACAAAACAACAAAATAATGCAATAAATGTTCATTTTTATATAAAATAATAATAATAATAATAATAATAATAATAATAAATATTAAATAATTATGCTATAGACATGGCAGTGAAGATCATTGGCTCATGTAATCAAAATTTAAATAAGAATGTATCCAGATTGCAGAAATGGTGGAAAACACTACATTTCTAGAATAGTAACATGACTTACGAAGAACACCAAGTAGATCTGCTGCACAAACTCGTGTCTGAACATATTCCTCAGCAATGGCAAAATTCCTAGCAAACATAAAAAAGTTTGCATACCATGAAAAACTTAACAAAGACACACGATAGATAAAGAAGCTCTTCATAGATACTAACTTGGTAACCAGGTCTTTAGCAAGTGTAACCAACTGCTCTTCTGAATCAGGAAATATTACTCGAAAAGCACGAACTGCTTCCACAAATTCATTAATGCTTGCCTATGTTAAGAAATGATTGCACAAATAGATGCTATTTCATCAGTCTAAAAACCAAGTTACCAAACATGTATATTAGTGAAAGTAATCTAGCTTAAGAAGCAACATATACTGCCCAAAAATGGAATTGAACTGTAACAGTCAACCAACAACAATAAATATTCCGTTCATCAATTTCCTCGAGAATGCTGCAGATACTTCAAAAATCTTAGTCATGGATATCAAAGCAACCATCATGCTAATAATCACTCTCTTTTTAACCTTTTTAGCCAAGTCATTGCTATAATTTCCGTTGACATGAATCACAGAGATTTGAATTCATATATACATCCATCTTGAAAAATAGTAATATATATTCTATATATTCCACAAGATGTGCCACCTAATATAGCTATCTCACACTTTCCTCAAAAGTATTCCACTTTTTTTTACTTAAAGATCTATATCTTGCTTGAAATAGTCATATGCACAGATAACACTAATATTGGTAACTTGGTTGCCAACATCTTCTTAAGTAACCAATAAGGATAGTCATACCATTAAGGGAATGAGGAAGAGGGTTGGGTGGGGGGAGACAACTAACAGTTAGAAACCAGTCACCACTACTAACCTCATGAGCAGAATCAGAAGGAGTAAGGTCTACTGATACATCTTTTATTTCTTCAGGCTTTAGTTGAATGTCTTTTAGAGATTGATCTAACTTCTCAAGTAACTTGGCCTTCAAATTGTCCACCTGCCAATAGATAGAAAACCTACCATTACGTGAGCTTAGATAACAACACAATATAATGCTTAAAAATAAGATGAGGACTCTAGTTAGGGATAGAAAAAGTTTATTCTTCTTTTATTTGATAGAAAAAAAAACTTATTAGAAGAGAAGAAAAGAGAACCAAAAAAAGAAAAAGAAAAAGCAATGGACAAATGGTATCCTTGCAAAGAAACAAAAAATTAACAACTAGATCATAGATGGATAAACCATACAATAAAGCATGCCAATTTATTTTTATGTTGGATAAAAGATATACCATTTAACACACCAAGAGCAGAGCACTAAACCAATTCTTAGAGATAATATATGTCAAACAAAATCCAGGGTATCAAAGAAATTAATTAAAAGGTCTGGAATTCCTTTCTATTCAGATACATCCAAACAAAATAAACTGAGGACATCCAGAAGGCTATGTTTATTTACAGGCACGGGATACTGAGACAGAGACACAAAATCATGTTTGACAGATGAGACATGGACAGAGACATTATGTCCAGAGATACTGAATTAATGTATTCTGTATACAGTATACAAAGATAATAACAAGATACACAACTTATTTTTCATTTTTTCTTTCATTATTCTTGTAAATTTTTCATAATTATATTTTTTATTATTATATTTTTCTTCCCAAATTTTTTGAATAAAAAAAATGAGAATATAATTTATTCTAGTTTATCACTAAACAAAATACAAGAACACTAATTTCGTGTCTTGTTCTCAGTGTCTTGTCTTGTCCTATTCTCAGAATCAAATGCAGCCCAAGATCTTTGTTTCTTTACCAGAGCCAAAAGAACTAAACCAGGCTAGCAAAAACGGATACTAATCCATAGGGAGTACCCCAAAGAGACCCAAGCACAAGGCAATGCAGAAACACCCAAAGATTGAAACACATAAGCAATTTGTTACGTACAAAGCCAATTAGAAATTAGAGATCTAACTCTACTTGAGTGAACTATGGGCTATGGTGGGTTATGCAACTAACTTGCCAAGCTGGGAAACGAGTAAGAGAGCGAGCATTGTTTTATGAGAAAGAGGTACAAACTATAAAGGGCTGCGGGGCCCTGGGGAAGTAGTGAGAGGACAATCAGAAATATGAGATCAGACTAGGCCTCTAGGACAGAATCAGGTCTCTCGAATACCTGATATCTTGTTACACTTTCCTCTCAATAAATAATAATATAATCGCAGATTGGGAAATTTGGTGATCCCTGGTATCACTCCAATCTCCCTTGCCCTTCTATTACTATCTCAATCTTTAGATAGCAGGTTCGTACACAATTCATCTGAAAATTGGAGTCAAATGGGATTCTCTAATGAGGTGAAGTTTGGTTTTTCTTCTTAGAAATGGGTTTCCATGCCACTTCAATGGTGGCTTGCCTACCACATAGAAAACATATATCTTTGTCTCAATGATTAGGGTTTGGAGCTCTTAGTCTCTTTCAAAGATTGTAATAACATGAGACTTTACAAGGTAAATCACGATATTGACAAACCTGTTAGCAATGGAAAAATATTTCTAGAAAAAGGAATATGGCTGAGCTAATTCAGTCTTCAGATAACTTCTGCAACTATCAATGGTTTATGGTCTTTTGATATTTGTGCTTCCAAAAGTCAAGGTTTTGAGTTGTACTTGTCACCCTACATCCAAATGTGAAAAATTGCTCCCCTCATTTCACGTCTTCACCTCATAATTACAAAAGTATTCATACTTGGGGGGAAAGAAAACTCTTTAACGAGTTCAAACAACTAACTAGGGTATAGCTTGATAAATTTACAGTGCAGACAACCACCTAGGGCATGGTTAGATAAATTTACTCAAATCTAAGATGAAACATCAATATTTTCCAAGGCACACAGATCATATTTTGTTTACGAAGTGAACTTCTCAGAGTTATGGTTGTTGATGGCATAAGTAAATGACATGATACTTACGTGAGAAGATGTTAATCAAGGCCTCATGAAGAAAAAGTTTTGTACCAAAACTCAAGGATTCTGGGAGGTGCCATAGGAAAAGATTTATCCAAGAACAGAAATGACAAAATGGGATTCACGTCTACACCGCCGCAGTGGATGAAAGATCAGTTATTGATAGAAAATTAATTCTGGTTATTGTACTTATTATGTTTGAGATAACCATGTTAGTTAGAGAAATAAAAAATTTATAGTGGAAAATAGCACAAGGGAAGAATGGCAAGTGATTGCAAATGAAATTCATGAAGTGCTAACTCCAACGAAGTATGGAAGAAAAAGAATAGACTTCTCAAGAAACCATGTAGCTATATTGTTATTAGAATTGAGTGGGCCTAACTCACTCCAAAAGTTAGCTCTTGTAAGCGATGCCTCACACTTATAAACTCTCTGGAGACTATACCTAGGAATGAACATCTGGAGTGTGAAGTTTGATTGCAGAAATGAAAAACTGTGGATGACCCAACTAGATTAGATCGGTTAGACTTGGAGACTATATTGAAACAATGATTATGTGAATGCTTGAGGAAAAACCTCCTCAACTTGTGGTTTATATATACACAGAACGCATACTCTACATAATTACCATCTCTAATAAAAGGAAACAATCTTTCCTTAATTGATATATACATATTATAATTAATATATGAGAGAGTAATAGAGTATTATCAAATCCTACTATAATCTCAACAACCATAATAATAAAAGTTACAAAGCAATGCTTATAATCTAGTGTCACATGACTGGACCAAACAATGAGAAAATGACAAGATATTTCATCATAGAGAAGCTAGAAGGATGTGTGCATGACTTTTGATCATAAGCTAAATAACATCCAACATTCAGCTAAAGGACTCACGTGAACATTTGATAAGCAAGTTGGGACTGATTAAATTTATTTAGTATTTTAGTCAGCACTAGTATTTTGGTATTTATTTAGTAGTTTGCCTCTATAGTTTTGTAATCTACAATCTGCTGAAATGAGAAGAGAAATGCTAGTCTTATAGGATTTTTTTTTCTGAAAAAAAAAGTTAAATTTCATATTTACACTTGTATGTATTTTTCAAAAATGTAAATAATTTGAAAATTACATATAAGTGTAAATATGGAATTTAATTTATTTATTTTTTAAAAAATGCTAGTCTTCTCCCTACTTTCAATAGATATAATGTTAAATAAAGACAATTCTTAATAGTAAATATTGACAAAAAAAAATATTCTTAATATAAAGAAAATCAAAACAAACCGGATATTCCAACTGCTTAAGGAGCAATGTAGCTTCAGCTCTCTTTTGTATTGATTCAGAATTTGAAAATAGCTTCCCCTGGTTAGAGGGGGGAAGTTATCCTTTCCAGTAAAACAGTAGAGATTTTAAGTTAACTGTAATCTATATACTTTTAAGTCTTAACCATGTTTGGAAGGATAGCTAATGTCAGCTAATCCTATTGAATATTATTGGTCAGTAAAATAGTAGTTGGTCACTAAATAAGACAGCATATAGCAATTCAACAAGGGCATTATATATGCCAATGTATAAGCTGATAAGGGAGGCAGAGAAACATATATTAACACTTAAATAAAGCAAATTATAGAGGTATAGAAGATCAAACTAAGTCACAAGAGTAACAAAATAGATAAATGCATCTAATATGGCCCCAGGCTTGTTTTGCTTGATTGGCCCAAGTCCAAAGGCTTGGCAAAGGTGAAGGAACAAAACCTGCAAGTTTTTTACTATTGTAGCCATTGCTTCCTCAGAGGCTAGCTTGCAATCCCGGAAAGATGAATCTCCATATGCCTAAGACAGAGAAGAACAAACTAAGATATTTCATCTATGACTTTGATTTATAAGTTTGCGAAAGTAATCAAGGAATGGAATTACAAGCTATATCATCCAAACTAACCATTAAAATTGGCATTGCTCCAGTGTAAAACCTAACTGCATCTGCATAAGCTTCCGATTTGATGCACTTGTTAAGTCTATCAGGCAGATCATATATGAACTATTCTTCAACAAGGATGAAAAATATGTGAGCCATATTTCTAGAACACATAATCATGCAATATTAGAAGTACAAAAAGTTGTGTCACCAAGCTAAAATACATGGAAACATAAGTATTGCAGTGAAGAACAACGTGAAACCAGAAAAGGACACATCTAATAGCTCTAATACCTGAACTTTACGGAGAAGATTGCAAGTACGATGCAGCTTCTCTATGTGCTCCCTTTTGTCAAAAAGAGAAGTGTTAACGCTGTCACTCCTTGACTGCACAGACATTATCTGCAACAACCAGGGAAAACACACATTCCTATCAAACTCAATTCGAATCGGATTGAGTAAACTATAGCTACAACTACCTTCTCAAGAAGCTGCTCCATGTTTGTCTCCATCCCGGAAATGTTACTTTTCATCCTGCGCGACGAGAAACGTCATCAACTCCTACCTAAAGAGCCATACATATGTTTTCAGTTTTCACACTAAAACTAAGTACCTCTTTATAGTATCAGTAGCACTGATGAACTTGTTATAGTTCTCGTAAACCAGCATTTGCAAGTCAGTGTCAAGATTCTTGATTTCAGCAGCCATCTCGACGTGGCGCTGAAGCAGCCCTTCCAAATTGGACTTGTGAACCTTCACGAAATTCCCCAATTTAACGATTCCAAATCAGAACCGAACAAACAAACAGAAAACAATCACAACGAAATGCGAAGAGACTTGGAGGGAGGTTACCATGAGGTTCATGTAGTGATCGGGATCGAAGGAGTTGGAGTTGATATCGTCGGGTGAGGCGTGCTTGGCGGAGTCGGTGCCGGTGGACATGGCAGACTCTGGAGAGTAGAAACTCGATAGCAGATCTCTCATCCGCTTTGCTTTGTCGTCCAGTGGCACTTCATCTGCAACCATCATTTTGGTTTCTTCTGTGTTTCTCTGCTTTCAGTTCCTCCTCCGATCTGCTGAAACGGGACTGGCAAACTTGACCAGAGCAAACAATTAAATCAAGGTCGTCAACTACGTGGTTAAAATATGATTCTTTTAAAAAAGAAATGAAAAATAGTTCATACTTAGAGGTAAACAAGGATAGGTTTGATTCGGGTTTAAGGTGAAATTAGATCGAACTAATTAAAATGTAATTGGTTCGATTTGGTTTGGATTTATATTTTTTTTGTGTATGTATCCGAATCAAACCAAACCAATTAAGAACGGATTGGTTTGGTTTTGGTAATTGGAAATTCGATGACTTTGAAATTTATAAAAAAATCAAATTTTTATCTTAAAAATTCAACAAGTACAATAAACATATAACATTAATATAAATAATCTAAATATGTTAAACATCAAATATATTAAAAACTAAACTTATTAAAATCCAAACATATTAATAATGAATAATTTTACTAAAAGCCACTAAAAGTCATACATATTTTTTTATTTTTTTATTTAATTAATATATGATTGAGTTTATGGGTTGGTTTGGATTCCGCACTCCAGAACCGATACCCAAACTAATCACTAACAAAGGCCATTGATTTGGTTCGGGTTAGATCCGATTATCCGTTGGTTTCAGAACCAATTTAATTGGTTCGGTTTAGATTCGGACAGGTAATCGGGTACTCGCTATCCGTGCTCATCCCTACATACTTCATAGGATACTAAAAATTATAGTGAAAAAATTAGAGAAATTGATGAATGGCAACTCAAATTAATATAAATATAAGGAAAAACAAAAGTTAATTACCTAATATTTTTTTTAAATATTGCGAAAAATATAAGATTATAAACTTTCTCTTTAAATATTGTGAAAATTTTAGGGGTAAAAAATATAAAGAAAAAGGACAAATAAATCTCTAACCTTTTAATTCGTAGATAAATTCGTTCATTGAAATTAAAAAATACAAAATCGCCTCCGACCATTCAAAACGCATGATAGATGGATTCTACCGTGCAAGTGCTCCCTCAAACGTAATAGAGATAGCTTATGTGGCACTTACGTGGCGTTGACGGTGGAACTTCACCATTACTGTGTATACAACGAACAAGTCCCTGGACGAAAATATGATGTTGTTTTGCTTATGTGCCCTAATTCTTCAAATTGAACCCAATCATCATTGTAGTGTCATTGTTGTAGTTTCTGTGAGAGTTTGAGAGTGGTATTGTGCACTATGCAATGTTTCATGACTAGTAAAGGAGCTTCATCTAGCACACGACGAGTTCCACTGCCGTCCACCATTAAATGCGTGGAAGGTGGAGAGGAGAAAAACGACATTGCTCTAACGTGTAAATGTAGAGTGTATGCTACACTGTAGAAATCGAGGACGGCAACGACTCAACAAATTGTTCCTTGGCTGTCCATTCTTTAAGACAAGTTTGTGATATTGTTTTATTGATTTTGATTATATGGATTTTTTTCATAAGATTTTGGTTCTGATAATGAACATGCAGTTGAAAAATCCCAATCATTGCAAGTTCTTCGTATGGCTAGATGACCACCTTGCAATCATAGAGGGCAAAGACAAGTTAATGTTTGAGAATGAGGTTGATGATCTAAAAAAGTACTTTGGAAAGAAAGAAGTGGAACAGAGACTAGCTAATTTGGAGAAGAAGTTGGTGCAGCTAGAGAGCAAAAGAAATATTAATGTGTATTGGATTGTTATTGTAGTATTTAGTGTAATTTTTGCATCTATTATTGTCAAAAATGGTTGAAAAGTTGAATAGTAGATTAAGAAAAATATTGTAATGAAGTCTGGGATTAGTTACCATGATTTGTATTTTTTTAAAACAAAAATAATGTATTAAACGATGTTATATCTAGCAAAGTGATGAAAAATGTATATGAAGCTATGGAACTAAATAAGATAATGACATATTCTTTACACATATGATTAGATAAGTCCAAGCATATATTAGTCTCATGAAAGAGATGTCAATATCATAAAAGAAGTGTAAACATGAAGTCTGTTAAAATAAAGCATAATTGAAGTCTGCGAGTTATATAATTATATTGTTTCCAAAATGAGTTTCTAAGCTATATTTCTATGCCAATAGAGTCACTTGCTAAGCTTGTTGAGTCCTGAAGTGGGGATGAACTTAAACAGTCTCAGAGTTACTTTGCCTGTTGATGCCAAAGTCTCTGGATAGAATCCCCTGCTGCAATTGGTTTATGTGGAGACGATAGATGTTGTTCAAGCTGGGTAAGTGGTCCAGATGGAAAGGGTTTTTTGGTCATAGCCTTCCTCCTTATGGCTTGCTTAGTTCTAAATGGCTTAGGAGTTGGCCATGAAGCAGACTAAGCTGGAGGTCTAAATGATGTTTGTATAGGCTTTGATGGTGCCACAGACACTGGTGCTGATGTGCCTCCAACTGCAGAAACTGGCTCAGAGATTGGTACAAATGTTGTATTCGGGTTAACTTGCAGCAAGTTCAAAGAATTTTTTGAATAACTCATAAACAACAAATAAAAGTCAACAAAACTTATGAGAGGTTACCTCATTAGCTACTAAATGATCAGTAGAATTATGGTCAACATGATTCTGGTTGGTTGCATCAGGGGTACTTTTGATGCGGGAGCAAGTAGAGTTAGTAGATTAATTACATTAGTTAATTGTAATAAGGGAATACAAGTCCCATATTATTTAAAATAGTGAACTTTGTGTTATGTATTAGTCCCACATCGTTCAAGTTATGAAGGCTTTTCCTTCTCCCACTAGTATAAATAACTCATGTATCTTTTATTTATGAAATAGAGTTGAAGTTAATTTGAATATGAAATAAGCTGTGTGCTTATTTTTCTCTAGGCTCTTTGAAAGTAAGCGGTGCATCCTTGGCTTGGCCAACCAAGGTGGTTCATGGCTATTTTCACCATAGTGGGGTTACTAACCTCGTCAAGATTGGTGAACCTAAACTATGTCACCATAGTGGGGCTGTTAACATCGCCAAGATTGGTGGCCAAACGATGTCCTGACGGCAGTTTGGTATCAAAGCAAGGTTGGTCCTTGCGGCCTTCACCTTGCTTTAGTAGAATTTTATTTGATTTGTGGGTACAAGTTTTTGGCGTGGATTCGCTAATGGGATCTAAACTATGTCACCATAGTGGGGTTACTAACCTCGTCAAGATTGGTGAACCTAAACTATGTCACCATAGTGGGGCTGTTAATCTCGCCAAGATTGGTGGCCAAACGACGTCCTGACGGCAGTTTGGTATCAAAGCAAGGTCGGTCCTTGCGGCCTTCACCTTGCTTTAGTAGAATTTTATTTGATTTGTGGGTACAAGTTTTTGGCGTGAATTCGCTAATGGGATCTTTTGGTGTGGATTCATCAATGAGATCGTCTGTTGTCACAGGTCTTGTAAAATTTTATCTGATTTGTGAGTGCGGGTCTTTTGTGTGGAGTCACTAATAGGATCTTTTGGTGTAGATTCATCAATGAGATCATCTCTTGTCACAAGTCTTTTCACGCAAGAGTTCTTTCCAACCCAAGGAGAATGATGCGGGAGCAAGTAGAGTTAGTAGGTTAATTATATTAGTTAATTGTAATAAAGGAATACAAGTCACATATTGTTTAGAATTGTGAACTTTGTTTTATGTATTAGTCCCATATCGTTCAAGTTATGAAGGTTTTTCCTTCTCCCACTAGTATAAATAACTCATGTACCTTTTATTTATGAAATAGAGTTGAAGTTGATTTGAATATGAAATAAGCTGTGTGCTTATTTTTCTCTAGACTCTTTGAGAGTAAGAGGTGCATCCTTAACTTGGCCAACCAAGGTGGGTTCATGACTATTTTTACCATAGTGGGGTTGCTAACTTCGCTAAGATTGGTAGCCAAACGACGTCTCGGCATCAACTTTACTCCCCACTCTGAAATGCCATTAATTACAAGAGTGTTAATGAAGCATAGAATAAATTTTGACATATAAATCCCAAACAAATGATTAATAAGACTAATAAAACCCTAAGTAAATTTTAAATGGACAACTAAACTCCTGAATTTATTATTGGGGAGACAGTCACATCCCTAAGTAACTATGAACTACCTCTCTCTAGGGGGCTGACTATGACAATGGAAGCACCACAAGTGAAAGGCTTTTGTTGGCATTCTTCTTTGGCTTTTTCGTCTTTAACTTCTATTTTGGGTTGGATGGTGTCCCTTTGCAAGTCTTGTAATTGTGTCCCCTCTCACCATACTTGCTATACGTGACATAAAAATTCCTCTTCAACTTGTCACCTTCCATGACAGCTTCTGTTGGGTCTTTCTTTCTATTATAGACCTTGGGACGACCAATTGACCATTTTAACACGGGTAAAGCAGGTCTAGTATACTCAAACCTTGTCTAGTATTCCTCATTTGTTACTGGTTGGATGTAGTGTTCATAAGTCTTTCTAATAGACTCCATACATAGCCATGGATGCACATAATCTTCAGGGTTATCATATATTTTCCTAATTGTAGCTATAACATGAATGCATGACATTCTTTTACAGCAAGACAACAATAAGAATTAAGGTGGCATAAGCAATAAAAACACCAAATAGACACATAAACAATGAAATTGACAGAGGGATTAGCAGTAACGCTGATCAGTTAGTTGCCATTTGTTACATGAGCACCTATGCTTGATCAGATCCATATCCATTTTAGAGCCCTTATAGGTTACTTCAAAACGTTTGCGCTCGTTATCACCAATCCACTCTACAGTCCATTTGTTGCTTGGTTTGATAAGCCTCTGCAACCTCTTCTCTTGCACTGGCGCAAGCTTTCCTTTATGAATCCCTAGCAATTTCTTGTGTTGAACCATTCACCTCATAATATAGCACTTCAATTCTTCACACATTGTGAGTATTAGTTTGCATCTATACTTCACAACCTTTGCATTGAAAGACTTGTACATGTTGTTTGTTAGGTTGTCTACCTTCGAACCATGTTTGAAGTAGGCTCTAACCCATGTTGCAGGATCAAACTTCATGAGGTACGCCCATGTATCCTTGTTAACTTCTTTCAGTTTATCCATAGTTGACTTGAGCTCAGGGACAGTAGTGCATCTTGCACAATCTCACACTATTTCTCCAATATACAAGTCTTTGAATCGGTTGATAAAATTCTTCCACAAGTGCATGATATAGTTTATGACATGTGAATCAAGCATTATTGCTTTCAATGCAGGTAGTAGGCCCTAATAAAATTGACACAATCCTCAATTAATCAAGTTAACAAACAAATAAAATTCAACCAAAGAATCACACAACATAAAAGAATTGACAATTAGGAACTAACCTTCTGCTAGTCTGACATCAAATTCCAACCATGGTTACTCACATCACCAAAATCCTCTTGTAAAAGTGTAAGAAACCACTTCCATGTACCTTTCGATTCAGTTCTTGCAACTGCATATACAACCACATAGAACTAGTTGTTAGCATCTTGTGCCACAACCGAGATTGCCCCCATGATAGGTTTTGAGAAATGTTCTATCCAGATGAAACAGTGGTCTACAGCCACTCTTAAATCCAAGTTTGTAGGCCTCGAAACATATATACAATTTGTCAAATGTAAGGAGTGCTTGTGGTTGAGGAATTACATCTAACAAGACAGTAGACCCATAATTACTTCTGTGTATCTCCAATAAATAATCCCTCAATTTGTCATATTGTTCCTTTTCATTGGCCATCATCCTCTCTCTTGCTTCCTTTACAACTCTACATTATCTTTGGATGCACAGTAAGGTCAAACTCTTCTCTCAGAAAATCAATAGTTTCATGAGTGGTCATATGTGGGTGGGTTAGCATCCTTTTCTCCACCTTCTTACTGATCTAGTGTTGATCAGCTGCATTGCTTCCCAAGTTCCTAGCACAAGTGTTCTCATTTCTATATGTCTTCACTTGGAAGCATTGTAACTGCTTATTATAAGACAAATGGGCAATCTAAGAACAATATTTATCCTTGCACCCAACCCTAACCCTTTTCTCTGTCATTCTTGATCCAAGCCAACTTCCTGCCTTTAGCAATAAATGTGTCCTTTACAACCTCTTTGAACCTCTCAATTGTAGCAAATCTTGTCCCAAGCTCAAATATTCCTTCTCTGAAACTATATTGGTGATTAAACTTAGGCCAAGGATGTTTGTTTTCTTTATCATCAGATGAAATAGGTGTATACAGGTCCTCAGATTCATATTCCCACACAATGTTATCATCATCAGTGTCTATAGCATTGACATAGTCTAAAACAGATGGTCTTGCAATCCTAGGTTTATTAGACTCCCTTGTAGGTCTAGCTGTATTGGCCTGTCTTGCAAGCCCACATGTGTCGGGCTGATTAGCAGGCCCGAACATTCTTGAGGATCTTTCTCCACTACACCCCATTTTTCTTGCATTAGACTTTATCCTCTAAGACACACGTCTTGCTTGTTTTTTAGTTGTTTCTTGGGTTGGGTCATTCTCTTAGAGGAATCAGGTACTTATTTTCTCTTCCATTTGGAAGCATTAATACTACTGACACCATCTTCACCACTCTCCACTCTCACTGTTACTTTCATAACCGGGAGGTGGAGGTGCATACAGCTCATCCTCCGCACTTTTATAACTATCACGATCAAATGATGAGTCATCCAAATCCTCCACTTCAATTCCAATGACATCTTTCTCTACCTAAACATTTTCCTTATCAGCACCCTTTGCAAGCTCAGGATCATCAATAGGATGATCGAAAAAAATATAAAACTCATCAGTGTCTTTGTTTTTCATCTTAGCTTGTCGCTTTGATTGATGCCTGCATCTCCCCTCAGTACATGTAGCCTTAACTTTATATCCTTACTCTTTGGATCATACCAGCAAACCTCCTTGTATGCTTGATATCCCAATCATTTGAACAACATTATCAAATTGACGAAATTGATAGAATCCAAGTCCATGGTTGGAGCCTCTCAACTTTACCATAGAGATAAACTAACTCACACCAGTAGGTGCCCTTGAAATATAGTCCCATGATGAAAAACAGGAACAATAAATACATCATCCATCTGCAATATTTTCCAACACAAAAAGCACAAATAGTTAACACTAATCCAAATTTATATACCAAGGTTAGCCCTAAACATTATTAAATCAGCACTTATCCCAACACTTACCCTACATAACCTGTTTTTCATGTCCCTCACTTACTACAGTACCTAGAAACCCCAACCCACGATATGCATAACAAATAAGTTTCGAAAGCACAAATACAATAAGTTTTTCGAACTAAATATACTTACCAGTCTACACGACAGTTGCAACTACACCAACAAAGATTCATTTGTGCTACTTCACACTACAACGACAACACGAAGAAGATCAAGCGTTGTATTTTTGGAGGGAATAGGTCACAGATATGTGTGCTAGGAATTTCTGTAATTGTGTGGGATTCACATTGCTTATTCGGTATTATAATTAAACTCAGAGACTACACTCAATGCTTTTAAAACGGTGGTGTTTTGGGCAATAGGGATCTATTTGTCCTAGACCTTTTCATAACGGACTGCCTAAGCCTCGTCAACAACACCGTAGCGACACAGAGGCATATAACACGCCACATAAGCTGTCTCCGTTATGTTTAAGGGAGCACTTTGCACAAAAGCACCCATCTGTCATGCGTTTTGAATGGTGAGGGATGATTTTGTATTTTTTAATTCTGAGGGACAAATTTGTCCACGAATTAATAGTTCAAGAACTTATTTGTTCTTTTTCCAAAATATAATTTATCCTAAAAAGTATAAGGTATCATTTTTATAAGATTTAAATACAGAAAAGTATAGAAGTGAATAGTTTCTAGAACAAAATTATTCATATAAAGTATAAGTACAAAATTTCGGTATTTGGGAGCCCAGTGAGACGCTCCAGAATTGGAATGCGCTCCTTGTTAGCTCCAAGGATCACTAAATAGAATAAGAAGTGTGGATACTTTGTTGAGTTGCATTGTCTTTGAATACATTTTGGATACGTTACTCGTCCAATATTAGTATTTTTTCTGAATCTTAATAAAAAAATAAATAATATTTTTTCAAATACACCTAATCGACTTAGACACATTGATAAACCCTAATTTTAGGGTTTATCTTGTGTTGAATGCGGTAAATTTTATCAACTTATCCACATTTATTCAATGAAATAGCATGATTTTGTAAATTTTTCCTAAATTGCACTTAAGATTGAAAACATTCTTTTTAGACTCTTAATTTGCTAAATTTAATTTCTTTTAATTCCAGTCGATGCTTTGATGTGTTTGTTAAGTGATTTCAAGTTTAGAAGACAAAGATTGGATTGAAGAAATGAAGAAAAAAAGTGTGCAAAGTGGAGAATTCATGAAGAAATGGGAATTTGATGGAATTCATGGTCCACGCGTACGCATGAGTGAGAGTATCGTCAAGCGACGCGTACGCGTGACATTCAGCACGTGACTCACTTAAAGAAAACGTGGCTGGCGATTTCTGGACTCATTCAAGCCCAAATCCAACCCATTTCTGCAGTATTTGAGGCCAAATTCAAGAAGGAACAAAGGGGGAGCAATTAAGGTAGGTTAAAAACATATCTTAGGGTAGATTTTTAGAGAGAGAAGCTCCCTCTCTCTCTAGAATTTAGGATTCTTAGTCCAATTTTTCTTTAATTTCTCTCTTTAATTCTTGTTTTAGCGTAGTTTCATTTATATTTTTATGCTCTATTGTCTTAATTTTCTTAGTTTCTCTTGTTAGTTTCTTATTTTTGTCATTTTTAGTTTATGACACACTCTTGCTAATTTTGATTCCTTTTTAATGCAATTCGATGTTTTATGTTTCTTTCATGTTTGTTTGAGTTATTGTTACTATTTTCTTGCATTTGGTAGCTTTAGATTTTGTTATTCTTACAATTTAATATGCTTTTCTTTTTATGCACATCAAGTGTTTGATAAAATGCTTGCCTTAGTTTTAGAGTAGATTTTGAGCATTCTTGGTTTAGAAAGAGAAGCTTGGTAATCTTGAGTCATTAATACCAACTTATGTTGGTGATCTAGAGTTGTTAGTTAATCTTGTTTCCATTGATGCTACTTATGGATTGGGATTAGCTAGGCCTATTTAACTTTCTCTCAATATGGGGATAACGTAATAGGCTTGGCTCTTGGTAATTGTTGCTTTATAATTAGTGACTAGGATAAAAAATCTTGATTCTCAATTCTTACCATGAATACCTCTTTAGTATTTGTTATCTTTAGTTGTTTGCTTTACTTTCTTGTCATTTAATTTCTTACTTCTTCATTATCAACCCCTTTGATTTCATAACCAATAATTGAACATTCGATTGCAATTCCTAGGGAGAACGACTCGAGAATAATACTTTCTGTTATTTTTATTGGGTTGAACTTGTGACAACCAAATTAAACTTTGATGGAGAATCCATTATTGATTTGAAACTATAGTTGCACACATCTAAATATAATTATATGTAAGTTGTGTCTAACTTTATTCTTAATCTATATTTTTTAAATGAGTTTACAAATGAT
>NC_029793.2:21703389-21707750 GCF_000816755.2 Arachis ipaensis
TATCTTACAAGAAATTAAAATTTGTATATTCACATATTTCATATTTCATATATGTGTCCATATTCATACTTTATAGGCATTAATATTGACTTTTACCCTAGTAGTAAAGTAGAAGACAATGTGACATGTACTTATAGTTGGAAATTTCAAATGAAGTGACAAGAAGTGGTTAGTAATTTTTATGTTGTATTTTATACTTCAAAATCAAAGAACAAAATATAATTAAAATATAAAAATTGGTTCAAGATCTAGATTTTAGGAGCAAAACTAAACTCCTTTTCATAGGCACTAATTTTAAAGTACATCAAAATCTCTTTTTGGCAATGAAAAAAAAAAAGATGAAAGTAAACTAGAAGTTTGTAGAATCATAAACATGCATGCAATGATATCACAAACGAGTATCTATTCTAAAAATGTATTTCATTATAACTTTTGAGATTATTAAACATGAAGCAACTACATTTTACTGAATTTCAAAGTGTTTGAACATACATAAAACCTTAACATATTTCAAATGATCTATAAGAGCTAGAACTAAATCTGGCAAAGTAAAATAAATGAAACAACTTTGGAGAAATGAAAGGTGAAAATTTGTAAAAAATAATAAAAGAAATGATAGAAAAAATCCTACTTGAAAATTTAGCTTGGATAAGATTCATAAATTTACTGGGATGTGAGTATGTGAAGTATGTTTCGCGTAAAAAATTTTAATCCTTTGCTCTTTGTTTGCATTTCTATTTATAAACAAATTTGACCAATCTCATATTGACATGTTACTACGTATAGTTACTTTGCCAATAATTATTCTCGCCATAGAATATTCAACTTTTCTATTCGTCAAAACATATCTAAATTTCCTTTGTCAACTCGACACCTCAATACGTTGACACGTCAACTAACTCCAATTGAATTTCCTTTGTCAATCTCGACACAAATTTTATCAAGTAACAGTAATAGATAGGATTAGAAATAAAAAAGTCTGATGCGAAAAGACTAGTTTGTTAGTCATCTCCTTGTTTGGGAGCTTAAGAGTGAAAGGAGGAGAAAATTAGAACCCCTGGTGGAAAAGCACAAAATCAAAATTTTACGATTTTATTTTATTGCAAGGACTTTTTTTGTTGCAGTATCTCGAATTTGACAAGTAAAGAATTAATCTATCGTGAATTTAAACTCTATTTAATAGTTTATTGTTAGTCATTGAGTTATTGCATGTGTAAAGCGAAATTCAAACTATTGACACTTGCTTAAATAAATAAGTTCATTAACCACTCAATCAACCGAAATTAATTTGTAGGGACATATATTAGTTGACCCTAAATTTAGATTTTCCTCAATAACCACCTATAGAATCCACTTTATTGCTCCCTCCACGCTAACAGGTTTAGAGTTTAGGATTTAGATTTTTCTATTTTAGACTTTTAGTAGCAACCTTTATTTATTGTTTTCTATTACAATAGCGACCTATAAAATCATTAGCACAATATAGCTCCTAACAAGCATACTCATTTTAGACCCAACTGTCAAACCCAATCAAGGCTAAGTTCTCACATCCCTCTTACTCTCTTAGGTCCCCAACCGTACTCGACTCAACTTGGAGTCACTTGGAAACTTTGAAGACAACCAAAGTCGAAAGAGTAACACATATCAACGAGTCTTGTTCGACCTCAAGAATAACTTCAATTCCTTGGGAATAGCATAGATCTATTCACATCGAACACTCAGACATGCTTGGAATTCAAGGTAGCATTAGCATTAGTACAGTCCAATTGAATTTATTGATGAAAGTACTGTAGTTTTTTCTTCCAAATATTAGCTTAAAAATAATTCCAACTCCGTAAAGCTTTTTATGAAAATCATGTTTCATTCCTATTTTATACTTGTAATGCCTTCACTTATTATTACAAAAATACTAGGTGTCCAAGTGTTTTATTAACCAAAGTTATTAAAATTTAAACTTCAATCATGTTCCTCCTCCTCTTTTAACATCGTCATCGTTGCTATCGCCGCCACCACCGTCGTCGTCGCTGCCTTCTCTTTTTTATCGAGTGAAATTGAAAAGATACGAATATCTTTTATATTGTTTTTCTATATACTCAATATTTGTGTACCATATGTGTAAATTTGTGTTATGTTGAACAAAAATGTGTGCTATGCTTAAATATTTGTGTGCGGTAATAAATCAAAATTTGTTTGATGATTTCTGTCAAATTAGTGTGAGTTATCAGGTTATTAGTTTCGATTACTTGTGTTGGTTTTTTTATACTCGATATTTGTGTGCTATTGTATACATTTTTGTTTTTTTTTTCTTGATTATAGTTATTTATGATTATCTTATTTTTCTTTAATTGAGTTGTTTGAAAAATTAGTGTTATTCTATGATTATGGTTTTTGTGCTATATATGTGAATTTGTGTGCTATGCTGAACAAAAATGTGTGCTACACTTAAATATTTATGTGCTATGATAAACCAGAATTTGTTTAATGATATCTGTCAAATTAGCATGAGCTACTAAGCTATTAGCTTCGATTATTTGTGTGCTGTGAAAATGAAGGAATGTGTGTGGTTTCACTTTATTTGATTTACACATGTGATGCGGTATATTGTTTGTAGTGTTGATGGACAACTACAAGAAAGACAAGCCTCCATGGCTGAACTTTTCAAGAGCCATTACATCCAAAGGTGATTTGCACAATTGCACCTCTTGCATCTAAGGGCAGCATTCCATGAACAAAGGAGATGTGTTGGGTGTACTTAGAGATTGTCGTGTCGCACTCTCTGTGGATCCTAACCGCCAAAAAATGTTGAACTGCACATCAGAGTTAATAGCCATGAGTTATGATGACATACTTAAAAAGAATATCAACAACACCTTTGTGTGTGTGTATTTTGTTTTTTTGGAAAATGGAACCTGTAGTGTAACATTGGTTTGCAATGAATGGTGATTAGTTTACATACCATGAAAAAAATAAATGTGTAACAGAATTCGATAAAAGAATATACACAAATTTTGGTATAGCAAAAATTTGTGTTGTGCTTTAAAAATTTGTGTACTATATTAATAAGTTTGTGTTACATGTCAATTTTTGTGTGTTATATTTCAAAAATGTATGTGCTACAAAAAGTGTAGAAAAGCTTGTACAATATAGTACAAGCTCTTTGAATTGTGTGCTAGTAGAATACTGAAGTGCGTGTCACGCGATTCATTTTGAGAGTAATTTTTATTGTAGTTGGACCAACTTAGTTGAACTTAATTGGCAAAAAACTTATACATAAAAAGCATCACTCTCATTATTATTCTGTTTGTGTTTCAAGTTTCAACCATGTTTAGACATTGCAATTTGCATAGGTTTTCATCATGAATACAGTTGCTGATTGATGCAATATTAGAGCACTAAATCGAATTTAAACGTTGACTCCATAATATCTCGTAAAAAGGAATTTTTTTTTTTCGATTTAGTATTTCCTTCATTTATTATTACTCCCTATTATTATAGTTGAGTGTTTCAACCATGTCACTGTGTATTGCAACTTGCATTGGTTTGATAATGAATACAAGTTGCTTAGCAATACGATATTGGTTTGAAGTTAGCCTTATTAATTGCCATAGTTACCAATACCAATACAATTTTGAAGTAATTAGCCCTTATTAGTAATGCATTATGTAAAAAAAAACCCTTTTAAATATGACCGTGCACAATTGGAAATGAAAATCGTTTATACATTAACAGTACATACAAATTAATCTATAAATTGTTTTGAAAACCTTAAAACTCTCCTAATCTCATTTACAAAGTAGAGCAAATACAAAACCAGGCCAGAAGAAGAATTAAAAAGAAAAAAAAAAAATCAAACAGAATGGCAACAAAACACCACTTTAAGCTCAAACTCCCACCAAACCTAAGCATAAACAAGGTCTCAACCTTTGCCAAAGTTAGGAACAGTATCACCAAAATGAGACACAGAAACCTTATCAAGTCTTACTCTGCTCTCATCATGCTCTAAAGAGAAACACCACAAAACTGCATAAATCCAGATCACTCTTCCAGTGCTATTAGCCTATTACTCAGAACCAAACCACCAGAGTTTTGACATTGTTCAATTGAGATCCTTCAACAAGCTGTAACTTCAGAATTTAATTTAGGCACCCCTAAAATTGCACAGCTCTGTAAAACAGCAGAACCACTTTCAGATAGATATAAGTACAAAATTATTGTAAATAGTTTGGTATGAAGAGCACTAGCTACTAAATTTTTACACCTTGTTTGTGTTCATCTCCAGCAGTATTTAGTTGTGAATTTCAAGCATATCCTGCAGTGAATATTCCCATAAAAAAAATTAATCATGAAATCTATTTTTCACG
>NC_029793.2:21707970-21713720 GCF_000816755.2 Arachis ipaensis
AACCCCCCCCCCCTCCTCTCTCTTTCTTCTCTTTCTCTCTCTTCTAAAAGATAAATAATTCACAAAGCATTGCCATTTTACAAAAATTTTCTAACCTAACATAGTTCACACGTCAGTGTAATGCCATTTTTTTTTGTTGCTCAACCATGAGAGGAGCAACTTATTCAAATACCAAGGAAAAAATGCATCACGCATCAGAATAATTATTCCTATTGCAAGCCTAGTAATATGACCAAAATGAAGATTCACTGCCCCTACTCAGCCAATGCTCAATGCTTCATCATGAATATGACTAACACCAGGAAAGAAAATCATCTAGTGTGCTACTGATCACTGTGAGTGACATTCCTATCAGCCATTAGGTGCAAAGGGTCCAGACTAACCTCCACTTCAATGTCTATCTAGCCAAGTTCAAATTCCACCAGCAAACACAGCCGAATCGTTCTCTCTTGACCTTTTCTAATCATCTGACGATCGTTGCTATTAATCAAATCAAAGCAACAAATACATTCTCTTCAAATTCTTGCCATTCAAAGCTCAACTATTGCAACCAAGGCCACTCCATTAATTTTCCAGAGAGAAGAGACAGAAGGTTGAAAATCTACCTTAAAAAACTGTGTTGGCAAAAGCACCTCTCCTTGGTCAAGGCTCACATCCTTCTGACTTCTGAGATCAGCTCATGTGATCAACCAGGCAGGGTCCGGAAACCTTGTAGATCGTCTACTGAGAATACAAACTCAGAAGATATCTCACAGGAATATAGATTACACCATCACATTGATCCCAGATCTTGAATCTTTCACCAGAGGGAGCCTGTGGCACTGCACTATGTTCCTGAACTGTTATAAACAGCATAAAGCAATTAAGCAATATAACTGGCACATAACACAACTCCAATACGATATTAACTCAGTAACTCCTTGCTTGACCAAAATTCCAGAACATTGGAACATTAGTAACAGATTTTACACATATCAGAACGTCCAGGAAAAACCAAATATTCAGAATTCAGCAACAATAAAGAACCAAATAATCAGCCAAAAGAAATATAATAACACTAGATTTAGTAAATATGCCTCTATCATCATTTTTGGTTAATACAAACTAAGGGTCAAAATTTCCACCTGCATTATCATATAAGGACTAAGGGGGAAGTTTACATCTTTTTAATGCTACAAAAAAACTGAGCAATCCATTGAATTAAGAGGAACAAGAAGAAGAAGAAGATGAATTACATATCAAGCACGGCGTTTACTCAAACGCCATGAATTTGGCTCATGGTATCTGTCATAAGGGTCAAAATTTCCACCTGCATTATCATATAAGGACTAAGGGGGAAGTTTACATCTTTTTAATGCTACAAAAAAACTGAGCAATCCATTGAATTAAGAGGAACAAGAAGAGGAAGAAGATGAATTGCATATCAAGCACGGCGTTTACTCAAACGCCATGAATTTGGCTCCTGATATCTGTCATAGAGTGGTTCAATCCGCTCTTGACGCTTTCGCTTGCTCATCTTTGTAGGATCTGATACTTTGAAGAATCTTGGTGCCAATTCAACAAGCCATTTAGGATCTATCACTGTGACCTCACGCATATATTCCTTGGTTGTCATAACAAGTTCATGGTAGATGACCCAGTCAGGTTGTCTCTGGAACAAAGCTGAACTTGGATGGATATATACAGGCTGGTTCTCAACTAGGGTTCTGTAGCCTTCCTGGGGATCCTTCCTTGCTGCATGGAAAAAGAATCCTGCGGTGATTGCCTTTCTGATCTTGGTAAAATTTTTTCCAGCACTTACAACATCCAATTTATACCTGCATATCAGAGATGATGATTTCAGAATACAATTCAATCTGGCCAGCAAAATTATAATGCAGAGAACCAATGACAAGATATAGCTACAAAATACAAACCACACCAAAATGTATGTTACAACACCATAATGGCAACAAGCAACCCAATACTGAAACATTTAGTGTGTCTAAAAATTTCAATATATTACAAAACAGTATATCTGCGGAAACATTGGACTCTGTACAAAGTTACAAGTAAAAAGAAGAAAAAAGAAAAAGAAACAAACAATTAAACAAAGTAAATAAAATATTTAGAAGTACTGATATCTTACTTATCCATGATGGTAAGAAGCTGTTTCCTGACATCCTGTGCTCTCCTCAATGATCGAGATTGAACAAAGTTCTCAAAACACCATGGTCCTGAAAAATTCTTGGCTTTCCAAGCCTCATAAACAGCAAGCAGTGTGAGATGGTCACCTTCAGGCTGGAAAAACTTTGCCCTCTTCTGATCTGCTTGGGCTTGCTTTTCCCTAGGCCTGTAAAAAATATTGCCAGTCTGAATCATGGCAATTATCGTCAAAATCTCATCACTGCATCCAAGGTCCACACTGGCAAGTAACATCTTGGACAATGGCGGATCCAAGGGAAATTCTGCCATTTTCCTCCCCAGTTTGGTTAAAAGGCCCTCTTCATCCAATGCTCCAAGACTGTAAAGCTGTTCCATGGCTGAAATAAGAGCTTGGGGTGATGGTGGATCCATAAAATCAAAGGACAGAAGATCATTTATTCCCATAGCTTTCATGTTGAGAGTAGTCATCCCAAGATTTATCCTTTGAATCTCAGGAATCGTAGTAGGAGACATCTCGTTCCTATATGCGCTCTCGGTATATAGGCGATAGCACTTTCCAGGTCCAGTACGCCCTGCACGTCCAGCTCTTTGTTTGGCCGAAGCTTGTGAAATTGGAGTTATCACCAACGAATCAAGTCCTTGCTTTGGGTTATAAACATTTTGCTTTGCAAACCCAGGATCAATAACATAAAATATCCCATCAATAGTCAAAGAAGCCTCAGCAATGTTAGTTGCCACAACCACTTTCCTTTTACCAGGAGGAGCAGGGTCGAATATCCTAGACTGCATTTCACTAGGAAGGGCACTATAAACAGGTAATATTATCAGTTCTGGAACATTCTTACCTAAACCCTTCATTCTTTCATAGAGAGATTGACAAGCAAAATCAATCTCCTCTTGACCAGTCAAGAAGAGAAGAATGTCTCCTTCAGGTTCTGTCAGGTGGATCTGTAGGACAGTGATCAAAGCTGCATCCAAATAATCACTTTCTGGCTGCTTAGTATAAAGAATCTCCACAGGAAACGTTCTCCCAGGTATTGTAAAGATGTTACAATTAAAGAAATATCCTGAGAACTTCTCTGCATCCAGAGTGGCAGACGTGACAATCAATCGCAACTCAGGCCTACGCTGCACTAGCTTCTTAAGCAGTCCAAAAAGAACATCAGTATGAATGGTCCTTTCGTGAGCCTCATCAAGCATTATGACAGAATACTGTGACAGGTTCTCATCAACCAGTATTTCCCTAAGAAGCATACCGTCGGTCATGTACTTGATTACAGTATCTGGTCCCGTACAATCTTCAAACCGAATGGCATAACCAACTTCCTCTCCCAATCGACATCCAAACTCTTCTGCAACTCTCTTTGCAACTGACATTGCAGCCACCCTACGAGGTTGAGTGCATCCAATTTTACCTCTTGTCGTGTAACCTGCTTCAGCAAGATACTGTGTTACCTGAGTAGTTTTACCTGAACCCGTTTCACCAATTACCACCAACACCTGATTATCATGGACAGCCTGAATCAATTCTTTTTTCAACTTGTAAATAGGGAGACTCTGCCTCTGTTCTTGAATAGAAAGCTTGGACCTTTGCCCAAAAGTAATGGTCTTTCCATAGGCATCCTTCTTCCATTCTGGCATATCATAGGCTGACAAACCAACTCCTCTAAGCTCCTGGGCAAGATGTCTTTCACCAGATTCAGGCATAGGGTCTTCCCAAGGACGATTGAGATCCTTTGGAATAGAATCAAGCATGGTGCGTTGCTGCTGTTCTCGTACTTCTCTACGCTCCTTTATAAGTGCAGACTGCAGTGCGGCAGCACGACCAAGAGAACCTTCTGGATTTTTGAAAATCTTGACAGGAGACATATCCATTGAATACCTGCTCTGCCCTTGCAAAAATGCAGGTTCATCCTCATTCAACTCAATCTCAAGCTCTTCTTCAGCACCTTCCTCCTGGTACATCAACCCATCTCCCTCCTCATCATAAGTTGGGTACTCTGAAACACTCAAAACACCTGAAGCAATCAACTGTTTTGCCTCCCACCTCTCAGGAGAGCTCATCCTCTTCAGAGGCCTCCGCGATTTCCCCATATCATCCTCCTCCACAATTCTGATACCCGATAGACCCGTCCTCGCAACTGGCCCATCCTTCGAATCCTGTGGATTCATCCGAAATGTGTCCTCATCGCTTTTCTTCAACGGAAGAAGATCTTTTCCGGTATGCTGATCAACATCCCTCATCGAAAGACTCAACTTCTGACCAGAAACAGATATAACCTTCACATAAACCTCCTGATCCCGCTTCACCACATCCTTTGCATTACTAATCCTCCTAGTTGCAATCTGTGACACATGCACCAATCCTTCCTTCCCTCTAATATCATCCAACTGAACAAAGCACCCTGTATCCATCACCCTTGAAACCCTCCCTTTATAAACCTTGTACAATTCAACTTCACCCCCTCCACTATGCCTCAGATCCCTCCTACCTTTCCTGTCACCACCACCATCTTCTTCACCATAACCACCATTTTCTTCTTCACACCCATCTCTCCTCCTCCTCTCATATCTATCCTTATCCTTATCCCTACCCCTACCCCTATCGTTCTCTCTATCCCTTCCCCTTCTCCTAGAATCCCCTTTTTCATCATCATAATCATCATAATCTCTATCTCTATCTCTATTCCTATCTCTAGGCCTTTCATCTCTATCATATTTATCATACCTGTCCCTTCTATCTCTTCTATCCCTTCTATCTCTGTCTCTTCCTCTGTGCCCATCTTCACCGTGTATTTCTCTGTCTCTATCACCACCATGTTTCTCTTTGGCTTCAGCTTCAATCTCCTTCTGCAGCTCCTTAACCCTATCCCTATCATCTGCAATAGCCAGTGCCTTGAACTTCCCCTTCGAACCACCACCGTCCTGCTTCGAACCCTTGACGTCGCTGTTCCCAGAACCCTTCTTCGGAGGGAGAATAGCGTGGATTATCGTGAGAAGTGTACGGACAAAATAGTCCGGCAATTCGGCACCGTTCTCCTTCAATTTTGCGTCGAATTCTTCGACGTTCTCGGAAGATCGACCCAACTCGGTGATGAACTCGGCGAGTACATTGTCACCGTTTCCGGTGTGAGACTCCATTTCGGTGCAAACCTTCGAAACAAGAGACAAGTACTCGAGCTTCTTCAACGAATCTTGTGGGTTCTCCACCGCCATGGCTCTGATGAAGAACCGAAGCGCGAATGACGAATTGGGAATTAGCGTGGATTCGTGGTGTTATGCGTATGAGAATTTGGAACGAAAGTGAAATTTGTTAGATCAAAGGACCCCTAATTGGGATACAAAGGCTCGTGATTTAAACCCTAATTGGATATTTTTAAATTCTAAGGGTCGCAGTTCTCATGTGAAAGAGCTTTTCACTGGTGTAAGCCAAAACAGGAGTATGTACACATATTGCTAACTAGTGCATTCTCCTGAGTTTTTTCTTTTCCTTTTTTCTAATAATTCATTGTAATCACAATTTTTGTTTAAAAAGCAAAAATCTCTATTAATGATATTTTCTTTTCACTGTCAATTTTAAAAGTATAGATTTTAAGCTTTTATTC
>NC_029793.2:21714431-21716332 GCF_000816755.2 Arachis ipaensis
GAGGTCTCAAGTTCGAATTTCACTCCTAATTTTAGAAAAAAAAAAGAGTTAAATTGAATTATACAAACTAATTCACTATTTTATTTATTAAATAGTGTAAAGTATTAAATTAGTCTTTTATATTTGGACGTAATCCTATTTTGATCCATAAGGTTTAAAGTGTCCTATTTAAATCAAAAAAAAAAATTCATTTAGCTTCAATGTAGTCACACCGTGAAGTCAAAGTTAAATAATTAACGGAATGTCCTACATGACAACAATACAATAACAAGGTCAATAATCTAGAGAATAAATATAAGTTCCAAAGGAACAAAATTAACTGTGAATGCATCAATATATTTATTTATCATTTTTTTAGTTTTATAGAAAATATTTCATTTAAATTGTAAAAAAAATAATAAATAAATGTATTGATACATTCAGGGTTGATTTTGTGTTTCTGAAATTTATACTTATTCTCCAGATTATCGACTTTGTTTTTGTACTACTGTCATATATGTCGTTAATTATTTAACTTTGACTTCAATACAGGACCACATTAAAACTGTATAAAATATTTTTTATTCAAATAGAATATTTTAAATCTTAAGGATCATAATAAAATTATGTTTAAATTTAAAAGACTAATTTAATACTTTACTCTTTTAAATATGTATAATAATATTAAATATAAAATTAGTAAAAATAATAATTTTATATTATAACACAAAAATCTTAGATTCAAACTTAAAAAATGAGCAGAGTATTTTTGTGTACTTATATAATAAAAATAAATTTACAAATCTAATGACAAGTATTTTTAAAGATATCTATTTAGAATAGTATCGAAATATATAAATACTGATTGCTTTATAAAATATATAAGTAACGCATGGCATAATATAACTAAAAAATAGAATAAGCTTAGCTCTTATTGAAGTATTTTCCATGAGTTGAATTTCTATTACAATTTCATCGTTGCCTTTACCTTGCTCTATTAAATTTCTAAATCCTCGTTCTTTTCCTTTCTCACGTTTTCCCTGTGTGCGGTGGCATTCTCTCTGGAATATACTAGTAGGTTCTGGAAGGAAAAAGAAATCGTGAAACACAAAAACATAAAGGTTAACTACCAAAAATATTTCTGAAATATTCAAATGTCAATAAAAAAATATTCGTATTTTACTATCAATAAAAACATCTTTAAATAATATAAAAATACGACAAAAATATCTAACTGTAAATATGTATTTTTAAAAAATATTTTAAAAATTAAATTTTGATATAATATTTTGCAAACATAATTAAAAAATTAGAATATTATTATTCTTAAAATTTGATTTTTTTGCTAAGTATATATTTTTTATTTTTTAAAAATATTATTAGTTGTTAACAAAAAAATTACAAAAAATATATATTTAACGAAAAATTACTAAATTTTAAAGATAATAATATTTCATTTTTATAATTATGTTTAAAAAAATTACATCAAAATTCAATTTCTAAGACATTTTTTGAAAATATATATTTATGGTTGGATATGATAGGATCAAACCGGACCAAATGACACAAATTATGACCTAGATTCGGTTAAAATATTATTTCTAGTATTATTTTTTTCTCAGGTTACTTCAAATTCGAACCAATGTGTGCAAAAATACTTTAAATTTGGACCGAATTTTTAGATTCAAGCCATCTACACCCCTAGTAAAAATGCATTAATTAAACACGATCCATTAGTGTTAATATCTATCTCAAGTGCAATAGTATTATGTAAGAAGGCTTATCTCGTTTACCATGTATTGTTTACACAATGAATGAAATAGATATTGATGCGTGCTTTTATATATATATATATATATATATATATATATATTTTTTTTTTGAAAATTTTTTTTATGAAGAATCAATTGTGTCCCTAATTA
>NC_029793.2:21716868-21717333 GCF_000816755.2 Arachis ipaensis
TGTAAATTAATTAATTAAAGAATAAACACTTAAATTGGTCCTCAAAAAATTTCACATCAAACATTATTGTTTCAAGGTGTTTACTTGGATTATTGTTTTGGATTTAAAAGTGAGATATAAATGCTTTGAAGGTATTATCCACATCTTCGCTTGAACGATAGTAGGTATCTGCAAAGACTTTAATACTTAAATTAGCTAGTAAGAGTTTTAGTAGACTAAAAAATGTGAGATTGATAAAAAAATATCTGAATGCTGAAATATTTATAGAATAGTAAATGAGACTTCGTCATCCTTTAAGGACAATTTTTAGATGATCATAAATAGTTATTTTTCTACAGAATGAGAAGTTACATTCTATGTTAAGGTGATTATCACCCAAATAATGAGATAAGTATCTAACTTGCTCCCCACTGTTTTTTAATTTTATTTACAATAATAATATTATAAAAATTTGTTATATTTAAT
>NC_029793.2:21717585-21747011 GCF_000816755.2 Arachis ipaensis
TATATGATGATTAATTTTAGTGTATAAATAATTTTTTTTTTTAAATTTATGTGGCTAATTATCTTTATTTTAGTTAGACATATGAGGCACCCCACTTTCACTGCTTCTAGCATTTTCAAGTTATTGAGATTTTCTCTTGTGTTCAACCTTTAATGACGAATAAAGCACGTATTAATTCAACTTTTTGGAGTAGTCACCCACCCATTTTGTTTGCTTATCAAATAAGCTTCTACCTTATTAAGGAAATTCCTTCTGTTATTCTACTTTCTCCAAAAAAATTCTTTTGGCAATTAAATTATTTTGTTCATTACTCTTTTGGCTAAATATTCTCATATAGTAGACAAATTATTAAAGATAATCAATAATATAGAACAAATTATTATTTTAACTCTAAAAAATTCCATTTTTTAAATATAGAATAAATTGAACGTCATATTACAAATTGAATAGGTGCAATAAATTCTATATTCTTGCTTGAAATAGAATAAAATATTTTCTCAAAAAACAACTAATAACTTAAAACACTACTATCTAATATTAGTAAGACTCAACATATTCATTAGTACTATTTTGACTGTGCCACTCCAACCAAAAGTACCTCTGCACCATTGTCGATAATTTAATGATACACCACACCTTGCATTGCATCTGTTATGACGAATTAACGACATCTATCTGGGTCGGAAGTAGGGGTGAGCACGGATCGATTTAGTTTGGGTTTAAGATAAAATTAAAATTGAACCAATCAAAAAGTAATTGGTTTAGTTTGGTTCGAATTTGTATTTTTTTGTACTTGTATCCGAACCAAATTAAACCGATTAAGAGCAGATTGGTTCGATTCGGATAGCGGGTACCCGATGACTTTGAAATTTATAAAAAAAAAAACAAAATTGACAAATTTTTATCTTAAAAAGTCAAGAAATACAATAAACATGTAACATCAACAGAAATAATGCAAACATATTAAATACCAAATACATTAAAAACTAAAATCATCAAAATCCAAACATATTAATAGTAAATAATCTTGTCTAATGAAAATATAAAAGTGCAATAAAAATATTAGAAGTATATATATATTATATATTTTATTTAATTAATTATGATCGGGTATACGGGTTGGTTCGGGTTCCGCGCTCCCAAAACCGATACCCGAACCAATCATCAGTAAATGTCATTAGTTTGGTTCGGATTGGACCCGATTACCCATCGGTTCCAGAACCAATTTGATTGGTTTAGTTCGGGTTCGGGTGGGTAATCGGGTACCCGCTACCCGTGCTCACCCCTAGTCGGAAGTTGAAAAATGGATTTGTGTATATGTTTGCATTTATACGGTATACAACAAAAGGGGGAGCGATGAAGGCCATAGCCGAGATGCATCATATAAGGATAAGGGGAAAGGTTATCTACGTAGGTGAGGCCAAATACAGAAAGGGCTATGGGAGGAGAGAACACTGGAGGACGCGAAGGGGAATTGGCAAGATCTGAGGCGGAGACCAGGCAGCTCGAGAAGGGTGAAAGTTCTATAAGGGTGGAAGAAACTAAGAAGATAACACCAGTCAAGGATAACCAAGGAAAGGGTTGGACGAAAAAGGTTGAAGTGCCAGTAGCAAAAGAGAATTTTGATTGGCTGTTAAGGAGTTTAGTAGGCGGAACCACAAGACCAATGGACTTCAAAGCTTTACATAGAGCCATCGTCAACAACTTTCCCCATGTTGTTGAAGTGAAAGAGCTTGGTGCATACAAAGCCCTACTAGTGTTTGATTCGGTGAAGAATGCGGAGGAAGCGTTTACCTTCAAAATGAATAGCTTCTTACAATTCTTTTACAGGGTTTGGAGATGGGAGGAATCCGAATATAGTGAGACTAGAAGAGTATGGTTAGAATGCCATGGAGTGCCTTTACATGTCTGGTCAATGGAGACGTTCAACACAATAGGCGGTTTATAGGGTAAAGTAATCAAGTGTGATGATGTGACGAAGTCTGCATTATCCTTCAGTGTTGGGAGAGTGTTAATTGATACCTGTGTCTTTGACGATATCAAGGAAAGGATTCATATCACGGTTGGAACTAGTGGTTTTGATATTTTTGTGAAGGAAATAGGGCGTGCAATATACGAAGATGAATGCTTTTTGGAAGACGCAAGCGTGAAGTCAATATGTGCAAATGCTAGTTCACAAGCCGGAGAAATATTGTTGACGGCGGCAATGTGTGATCTGGCGGCTGACCTAATCAGAACACGAGCTAATGACGGTGGTGAAAACAAGGGTACAATGGTCACAACAGACATTTTTTTGAATGATTGCAATCAAGAAAATTTAATGGCCATGAAGGGACAACAAATGACGGATCAGGTCAAATTTAAGGGTGTTAATGACAATGCTGATTTTGGGGGATTTGATGAGTGTATAGAGTGTGAATCAGAGACAACGGTTACACAGATATGCATTGAAAAAAGAAGTGGGACTAAACAGTTAAGGAACATTATTCACGGTGGAGATGTGACAAATGGGTTTGTACAAAGGAGAGAGACCTACAAGGTTAGTAATAACGTTAGGCAGCTGTTGGGGCATTCAACCAATGGGCTTGAGAAAGAATTTTGGTGTGATGGGCTGCTGAGTGGAGTCCAAATGCTCCATGTAGGCGAGGCCCAAGGCAAGCTGAGTGGAGTACAACTCCAACAAAGGGACGGACATGAGGCTGGGCTGGGCTCCGTGTGTCCTAGCGGATCTGGGCCTGGTGACCTTGATGAGACAAGCCAGAATGTAGGAAGCGGAGATGAGGACGGACCGGGTCAGCTGCGTGCTCGTGGATCCGGGTCGAAGAAGCAGGGTAGGGCAGACCACCAGCAACGACGCGGGTCTGGTCAGGGTCAGCTGCCTCCCTGCACTCCCAGATTGAAGATGTATGAAGGTGACTCAACCAGGGGCGTACTCAACGAGACCAGCCGCGCGTCGCTTACTGTGGTGGATGCGGTGGATAACCGGGACTGCGCGCTTCACTCTGCGTCGAGGAAAGCCCCTGCCGACTGTCCTGGCGACGCTCCTGGCTGGCCTGGCGGGGAAGCAGAGGAACGAAGCCTTGCCCTGGTACAGTGCGCCGGTGAAGGAGCTGGGAAAACGGTGGGACGAAAACCGCCGGCTGCATTTGATAACGAATCGGAAGTGGAGAGTTTGGTTAATGAAGTAAGTGGCCAGTCTGTACATGGACGGGAAGATGAAGGTGTGGGTCAAGGCAAGATGAATAAACGGGATAATGAGGATGCTGGTTCTGAGACAGATATTGATAATGCACCACTAGATTATGATCAGAAGGGCTTGCAGGTAGGTCAGATAGTAGAGAATAAGGAAACATTGAAATTAGCAGCGGAGTCAGGTGCAGTTTTTTATGATGATGAAGAAGATATTATGGCGATTTTACAAAGTCAGAATGAAGTAATCGCAGCAAAAAGAAACCTGGCAAAACAAAAAGAGAAAGCTAGGAGGAGCAGGCCCAAACAACATCACAAGGTGTGTAAATTTTTTTTTAAATGATTTATAGTTGTTGGAATGTTAGAGGCCTAGGAGGGCATGGTAAGTGGAGTATGGTGAAAGAGTTGAAGAAAAAATATAGATTGAATATGCTAGGTTTGATTGAAACCAAGAGGGAGGTTGTGTCTAGGTTTGATGTAGCACGCTTGTGGGGCTGTGATTCAGTGGATTGGATTTTGTGGAATCTGTCGGTACATCGGGTGATTTATTATTAATGTGGGTTAATTTCTTATTTACAAGACTGAATTGTTATAAAGGGGATGGCTGGCTGTGCGTTGAAGGTTTTCTGACAAAAAATAACTTCAAATGTGCTTTCTGCTTGGTGTATGGTGCACATGTTCGGAGTGAGAAACTGGTGATGTGGGAGGAGTTAAGCTACATGGTGGGTCTATGTCAGGTTCCGTTTTGCTTCATGGGAGACTTTAACGAGATACTACATTTGGAAGAAAGGAAAGGCGCTACTAGCCTACCGGCATCTGCGAAAGATTTTAAGGAATTGGTACAAGATTTACAGCTAGTCGATTTACCGTTAACTGACCGGAAGTTCACATGGTTTCGAGGTAGATCTTGTAGCCGCATTGATAGGATTTTGGTTAGTTTGGAGTGGCTTGAGGAGCTCCCAGATACTCGGTTGAAAGGAGGGCCGCGAGGCCTATCAGATCATTGCCCTTTGATTTTAGAAGATCCTAGAATCTGTGCGGGTCCAAGACCTTTTCGCAGTTTGGATTCCTGGTTTACACATGAAGGGTTTCTGACATTGGTAAAGGATGAGTGGAGGAAATTGGGAGGTGACATGTTTACAAACAAGTTGAAGGCTTTGATAGAACCGCTCAGGAAATGGCATAGGGATAATTTTGGGGACATGGACAACAGGATAAAGAAGTTTGATGAAGAGATTAAGAAGATTGATGATAGGGTTAGTGCTGGTAGCTATGACGGAACAATGGAGGCTAGACGTAAGGCTCTGGTGACTTGCTGTGCGAAGTGGTATGTCAGAAAAGAGATGCATTGGAAGCAGATGTCCAGATCCAAGCATGCTAGAGATATGGATAAGAACACTAGGTACTTCCATAATCTAGCATCGGCAAGAAGGAGGAACAACAGAATCGACTCTCTAGTGTTGGATGGAAGATTGGTACGGAATCAGGCCAGAATAAAGACTGCGATTGTGGGTTTTTATAAAGAGCTGTATAGGCAGGAGCATGCCCCTGCGATTGGAATCCGTTGTGGGCTGGTTAAGCAAATTACTGAAGAAGAGGCAGCAGTGCTAGAGGTAATGCCATCGACGGAGGAAGTACGAGAAGCAGTGTGGGATTGTGAGTCCAGTAAAGCTCCAGGTAGTGATGGCTATAATATGAACTTCATAAAGAAATGCTGGGACGAGCTTGGTCAGGAGTTTACTGCAGCTGTGTTGGGCTTTTTCCAGAATGCAAAGCTACCAGCAGATGCAAATGTTACTTGGGTGGCGTTAGCTCCAAAATTTGTGGGGGCCAAGGAAATCAAAGACTTAAGGCCAATTAGTATGGTTGGATGTCTCTATAAGGTGATATCCAAAGTGCTGGTAAGAAGAATGCGATCAGTGATGCCACATCTAGTGGGGGAGACTCAGTCTGCATTTGTAAAGGGCCGCAAAATACATGATGGTGCCCTCATTGCTTGTGAGATGGTCCATTGGCTTAAGCTGCGGAAGAAGGAAGCGGCAATTGTTAAATTGGACTTTCAGAAAGCCTATGACAAAGTGAGATGGAGCTTTGTGGATATAGTGCTTCAGAAGATGGGTTTTGGTTTTAGGTGGAGGACCTGGGTGAAGGAATGTGTGACTACAGCATCTATGTCAGTGTTGATCAATGGGTCACCAACCAAGCCATTCAAGATGGAGAGGGGCCTCAGACAAGGCGATCCTCTCTCTCCATTCCTGTTTGTTCTTGTTGTTGACGTTCTGCACAGGATGGTGGGGGAGACAGTTAGAAATGGCAGAATTTCTCCACTGCTGGTGGGAAGGGACAATGTAGAATTGTCGCATCTCTAATTTGCAGATGACACCATCTTATTTTGTCCACAGGAAACGGAGACGTTAGTGAATTACAAGAGGCTCCTGCGCTGCTTTGAGCTAATGTCTGGCCTGAGTATCAACTTTGAAAAGTCGAGCCTAATTTCAGTCAATTGTGAGAAGGAATAGGTGACGAATATGTGTGGTCTGCTAGGATGTGCCGAAGCAGCTTTACCGGTCAGGTACTTAGGAATTTCCCTTGGTGCTAATCCTCGGTTGGTGAAGACCTGGAAAACCAATCATAGACAAGGTGGAAGACAAGCTGAGCTTGTGGAAAGCGAGATCTCTCAACAAAGGGGGTAAGTTGGTCCTCATAAAATCTGTTCTCAATAGCTTGCCGGTTTACTACTTAAGCTTGTATAAGATGCCAAAGGGGGTTGCAGAGAAGATCATTGGGCTTCAAAGAAGGTTCTTGTGGAGTCAAGAAGATGGGAATAATGGGATACCACTGGTGAAATGGGAGGTAGTTCAAGCTCCGAAAAAGCTAGGTGGCTTGGGGGTGGGAGATGCTCTAATTAGGAATGCATCGCTTCTGTTCAAGTGGTGGCGGCATTTTTCTAAGGAGGACTGCCCGCTTTGGAAGAAGGTTGTTTGCTCTTAACGGTAATGTTGTCGAACCAACCGTTGCCATCTAGAGCGGGGCCGTGGAAAGATATTTGCCAGCTTAATATTAAGGAGCAACAGGTTCGAGATATGATGATCAGGGGTTTGTCCATGGAGGTGGGGGCAGAAAAATCCGTTTTTGGGAGGATGTTTGGTTACAAGATGGCTCTTTGAAAGATTGTTTTCCGAGACTCTTCTCTGTTTCAAATCAGCAAGGATCCGTATAGAGGACTGTGGGTTTTGGGATGGGATAGAGTGGGTTTGGGACTTCCAATGGAGGAGAGAACTCTTCCAATGGGAGCTAGAGTTGCTCAATCAACTTCACGACCGGATACGGGTTGTAAGGTTATCGGGTAATAGAGAGGATTCAGTTGTATGGAAATTTGATAAAAATGGAGTTTTTTCTACTAATTTTTTTGTGTAGGTGCTACAAAAAGAGACTCTCTCAGCCGACATCACGAGCTACAACTTCACAAGCTCCATTTGGATAGGCTTAGTTCCTCCAAGAGTTGAACTTTTTTCTTGGTTTGTACTAGTAGGAAGGGTAAACACGAAGGAGAGGCTGAGTAGACTTGGCATTATTAATCATCATGATAATATGTGTGTATTGTGTAAAAAAGACATAGAATTTGTGCATCATTTATTTTTTGCTTGTGAGTTCACGTGGCAGGTGTGGTGTGCATGGTTGACGTTTACTGATAGAGCTTGGGCCATTCCGGGAACAGTCAAGGAGTTCTTTGAGAGTTGGACTGGAGTAGCAGGTGGGAAGTCTGAGCAAAGAAAATGGCTGATAGGCTTCTGTGCAATTATTTGGAACATCTGGTTGGAGCGGAATAGCAGAGTTTTCCAGAGGGTAGAGACAGGTGTTGAAGGAGTGAAGATTATGTCCTTCTTGAGTTACAAGGATTGGTGTGGAGTTGATCCGTTTGGTTGTTGATGGCAATACCGGAGATGACAACGGACTACAACTTTCTTTTATGTTTATGATTGTTTTTTCTTGTTCTGTGTTCTTTCTGCTCCACTTTACTGTATTGAGCTACCTATGTTAAAAAAAAAATAAGCATAAACTGCATTTGAATTTTGAGTAAGCCACTTGTCTCTCAATTATTAGAACGCTGACAAAAATAAATTCTACCTTTATTAACGACAAAAATATTTTTCAAATATAAAGACACTACAAAAATGCCTAACCCCAAAGAAAACTTCTTCCATTAATAAAAGAGGTAGCAGAATTGTACAAGTATCATCCGTCACTATAAAAAATATGCTGAGTATTGTCAGAATTATCGTCGAAATTGCTATAAAAATTCAATGTTAATTTTGCTACCATCGGATTAATACACATAGTATTTTGCTCACTGGTAATTAATTACCATCAAATTTTAGAAATCCGACTTTATTTATCTTCTAAAAAATCCATTAATAACCATTTTTATGGAGACAAATATGGAAGGAGGATACCATCCAACGATAATTTTGGTGCCACCATTGTATTTTTGCACCACTTATTAACATCGGACTTAACCGACCTTAAATTAAATTTGACAGTAATAAATGAGTCAATTTTAAAAAAAATATATTATCGTTAGATTTTTTCCAGAAATTGATGGTAGCGAACGTCATTTTTTTTCTTTTTCTTTTTTTTTTGTGGGTAGAATGTCTATCTACAATATCATTATTATAACCTGCTATATCACAATCGATATTTTGAGAATTAATATTTAAGTCAAAATTAAAAAAAAACTAACAAATATTTTTAATTAAAACAATAAACAAAAATATGAAATAACCCAAATGTATAAAAAGTAATATCAAACAAATATAAAATGACAGACACATAAAGTCTAATAATATCAAACAAGTGAAAATGAAACCCTAGTAACTATGGGTCCTCATAATCATCCTCATCGTCCTCTTGGCCGTCTTCCTGGTCTTGTAGCGATCGCAATAAAAGTGCTAATGCCGGTGTAGATAACAACGAGCCCCTTCCAATAGCAGTGCTACCACCCATGCGCATCTGGTTATGGTAAATTGTTGTATGCTGTCGTATCTTCTAGATATGATCTAGCTCCTGCTTTAGGGACTCTGTCTCTGCATTCCACTCTTTCATGTGTGCGAGGAGCTCGTTGTACCTTTTCTCAGTCGCATGGTGGCAAAGAGTCAGAGACTTTCTGACACAGTGGTAGTGGTGGTAATAACAACTGGTGGCAGAGGAGTGTTACAATTTTAGCAAAAATAGAAAAAATAAAAAGGAAGAAAGAAGGGAAGAAGACATACCTAGATAAAGGATGAAGAGAGGCAACACAGCTGACAGAAGCAAGTTGCGGCGATGACAGAAACTCGTGAAGAGAGAGGCACTGGCGACACAACGTAGTAACATGACTCCCGGTGGATGCTCTTCAACGAAGATAGTGACTGGAGGGAAGGGGAGGGAGGAGAACGGCGACAACAATGCGACATCCTATGGCAGATGGTGGTGACAAAGAGGTTGAAGGTGAGAGAGAAAGAGAGAAGCAAGGGGTAGATGGTGGCGCAAATGATGGGGGAGGGTTCTCTATTTCGAATTTAGGTGAAATTTATTGTCGGATTTACCAACAAAAAAATATGACGGTAACAAGTTGGCCATTACTGAAATGTCGTTGTTCATTTATTTGAGTTACTACGAATTTTTCGTCAATAATTCCACCGATACACTTCACACCATTCATTATAGTTCGATTTTTGGACGATAAATTTAAATCTGATGGTAAAATTTCCAGAAATGAAAATTCACCTCTTAACGTAAAAAAATTCACTGCTAAATTTGACACTAACATTCATTGCTAAATCTCACGGTACTTAGCACATTTTTGGTAGAGCGTTATAGAAATTTAAAACTCTAATATCCCTTGTAAGACCTGTGAAATTAATAAATAAGTATCTAATAAATAAATTATTATTTAAAGAAATTAGAAAGTAAAATTTTATAGTTAAATGAGATAGAGATAATTAAAACATGAATTTTGACACTAATTTTAAAGAATTTGGTCCAAACCTGGACCAACGGACCAAACCAGTTGGACCAAGCCTAAATCGGACCCAAGGCCCAACCTATAAAACTCCAAGAACAGGCTTACTTTCCCTTCATTCGTGGACATACACCGAAGGAGAGAAGATCAACGCTAAAAACCCTAACCCTCACCGCCAGAAATTCAATCGCCCATAACTTTCAATCCGGAGTTTTGATTGACGAGCCGTCAATGACCACGCGTTCCTTTCAAAATTATCTACAAAACCCATAGATCAATTTGGTAAGAATCTAACAATTTTTTACTCAGCCACTCTTCCCTAATTTCGAAATTTAAGGTTTTGATTAAGATATTATGTGATTTTGATGTCTTAAGACCGAATTAACTTGTGAGAATTGTTGGGTTTTGTTCATTTGAGCCATGAGTGAGGTAAGAAACCTTTAATTCTTGGTGAATTTCTAATTTAGTAAACTCTATGTTGATTATAGTGATAATATGTGATATTAGATTGAATTTGGATATTGGTTAGAGTTGATTGATGATGTGGAGCAAGTGATGCTGAGTTGAAATTGTTTGATTGAGAATTTGGAGCTTGGATCTTGTGGTGAGAAGGACTTTTGAAGGGTTTGTGGCTTAGGGAGGAATTGGCTAGATGATATATAATATTTTGTGAAAATATAGGCTAGATGACCATAGGATAGGTTGGAAATGTGGGAATATGTTAATGCTAGTAACCTTGATGGAAATGTAGAATTATATTGTGAATGATGATTTTGTTGAGTTGGTTGTAGGAATTGTGTTAATTAATATTGTTGATGGGAGTTTATGAATGATTATTGATGAATATGAGTATTGATGATGAAATAATTTTGGTATTGAAATTGGTTTGGCTGATTGGAAATTATTTGAAAATGGTTTGAAAGGTGGTTTGGTTGGGACCCGAAAAGGGTCTCCGAATTTTAAAAAAGATGCTGCTGAGATTTTTATAAAAATTGGAGATTTAGTTTGAAGTATTATTTAGACAAGTATGGATAAAAGAATTACATTATTTGACTTCGATTTATAAAGAAAAGAAATGCATTATGTTTTGAGTTTTATTTAGTTAAGGAAAGAATTATACTGTTTTGAATTTGATTTATCAAGAAAAGGTTTTTATTTCGAGTTTGATTTCTTTGAGAAGAGAATTATATTATGAGTATGAATTATTGATGAACGGAATGGGAGGTGTGATGTCGATAATTGTTGAATGAATTGAATGATGATGAAGATGAATTTAATATGGAAATGTTTAGTGGGGATCATAGTTATTTACCACCCACCAGATTTTTTAAAAAAAAAATTATTTTTTGGGGATCGTGGTTATTTACCGCCCACCAGATTTGATAAGAAATCATTTTGTAGGAATCGTGGTTATTTACCGCCCACGTGTGTGCTGTTTTCAAATTGAAAACATTTGTGGGGATCGAGGTGGTTTACCGCCCGCAAATGGTGGAGATCGAGGTAGTTTACCGCTCACCAGGTGAGAATCGTGGTACTGTACCGCTCACCAATTTTCCAAAAGACGATGCCCGGGTTAGTTACCAGACATGTTGAGTTGGATGTATAACTGACAGATGAGACTCATCAGCCATAGGGCAAGCATACATCATATGCATATCTGTGTTTTGATCGTGCATTAATTGGGCTTGCCTATGTGATTATTATGCTTACCTACTATATTTGCTACCTGCTGTATCTGTATCCTACTTGTGTTTGCTTTGTCTGTATTGCTTGTCTGTCCACCAGAGTTTCGGAGGATTGGAGGAAGGTGGAAAATCAGGGCTTAAGCTAGAAAGTAGAATTGAGTTAAATTTAAGCGCCTTAGATAACTTACCCTGCTTATGTTTTTCTGTTTTAAATTTTTAAGCTTTAAATCTGAGTATCGGAGTTCTAGGATTGCCTCTGACTTTCCTGCGACCTTATATATAATGTATGTGGCCACTTTTACCATACTGAGAACCTCCGGTTCTCATACCATATATATGTTGTTGTTTTCAGATGCAGGTTGAGATGCTCCTCGGTAAGCGTCTGAGATCTTTGGCAAGCGAAGTCTATTTTGGGATTTTATATTTTGATATCATATGATGTATTTATGATTTAGAATTCTCCTATACGTATATATAGCTAACTATGTCCCTCTTAGAGGTTGACGATTGAGAAACAGGTCGTTTATTTTATATTTACGGATTCCTTTGGGTTATGACTATATGTATGTATATACACACTTATACTCGGGCCAGTCTTTACTTTGTGCACTGAGTTAGGAGCTTGCTATTATGTATTTTGATCCTCCACTTCTTATTTTGTAATTTACGTTTTATCCGGTCGCACTTTTGATGGGTGAAAATCAGATTTCACACCAAAACTCACCGGCAAGTGTACCAGGTCGCATCAAGTAGTAATAACTCACAAGAGTGAGGTCGATCCCATAGGGATTGATGGATCAAGCAAATTTAGTGAGGTGATTAGTTTAGTCAAGCTAACATTGGTTAATTGGATGAAATTGAAGCAATAGAATACAAATTGCAGGAATTGTAAAATGCAGAAGGTAAATGGCAGAAGCTTAGAGAGCAAGGAATATAAATTGACAGAATCTTAAATGACAAGAAATGTAAATTGCATCAAATATAAAGGGGGGCTGGGTGCTGAAAATTTAAAGAAAGTAATAGATCCGAGGCATGAAAAGTAAATTCAGATTTCAGCAATCTCAAAGGTAAAGTTGCAGAATGTAAATGAGCAAAAAAGTAAATCAAGCTTCAAGGGAAACGAAAATGTGAAAGTGCAGAAGAACAGAATTTGCAGGAAGGTGTAAATTGAATAAACTAAATTGGGAGCAATGTAAACAGAGAAGTAAAATTGCAGAGAAGGAATTTGGAGCTGAGGATTGTAGAAATTGAAATTTTGCATAAGCTGAATTCAAGATTTAAAAAGAGAAAGTGCAGAAAAATTAAAAGTATTTCAAAGAGGACTTTCTATTCTACCCTACTCCTATTGCTCTCTAGCAGAGCCAGCCTTCTAATGAAATGAAACAGATGCCTTTCTATAGGCTTTACAAAAATGAAAATGAAATTGAAATTGAAATCAAATTACAAATTAAATGAAATTCCTAATCTAGCTTGTTCTTGTGCCTTTGAGTGATGATATGGGCTTTGCTTGCTTTGGATTTGAATGAGAGTGGATCCTAATGCATTTGGTGACTTGGGTCTGTGAAGAATTGGATCCAAGATGGCACTTGATTGAAAATGGTCCATGGGTCCTAGCTCCAGTGGAGCGCTCAGTGAGGATTATCAACGTAGCGCTACATGCCTTGTCATGCTTCCCTTGCGTGCTTGCAACTCCTCAGCGCTCAGTTGGAAGATGCAACGTAGCGCTGCACTTGATGTGAGGTCCCCCTTTCGAGCCTTGGTTGCTCCTCTTTTTGTGCCATAGCGCTCAGTTAAGAGAAGAGAACGTAGCGCTACTTTTATGCCTTGGTTTCCCTCTTCGAACTCCCTTAATGTTCATTGTATTGAATGCTACGTTCAATTGCTTTGAGCGTTGCTCATTGTGTGGGCCTTGGTGCGCCAATAGTTTCCATGGCTTCTAACCCCGAAAATGCTCAATTTAGTGAGCGTAGCGCTCATTTTAATGAACGCCCATACTTTCATTTTATTTAATTATTATTGCCAATTAGCTAATGTTATTTAACGCCTTGGTTCATTCATTCATTTCATTGGCATTAATAATCATTGGCTTTAGTAATGCTAATTACGTAAAGCTCATTCATTTCATTCATTCTAATTAAATGCATGCATTAGTTATTAATTCATGTATGCATACGGCATTAATAATCATATGCATGCTTTAGTTATTAATTCATGCATGCATAAAGCATTAATAATTAAATGCATGCATGCTTTAATTATTAATGATAAATTCATGCATAAGGCATTAATGCATATACCACGGCTTTATGGTTATGGGCCATGCTTTTAAAAGTGTAGTCTAAGGTTTCAAAGCGTGCTCAAACTTTAAAGCGTGCCCCAAAATTCTACTTTCCCTTTTTTGAGCTTAATTTGTGTTTTTTTTGGCTTCTTTTTTCACTTATTTTCTACAAAATTTATAAAATTAAAATATCAAAGAAATATACCATTTAAGCATAAAAGAATGCAATATTTAAGCACTAATTATCAATTTCTTGTATGAAAAAGCATAGAAAAACATGACATGATGACATGTCATCAACTTTTCCATATGCGATGCGTTTTATTTTTGTGGTCTTTGTTTAAACCTTCTTTCAAGGCTCCTAGTTATGAATATCTTCAACTATATTTTATACATATTTTCTTTTAGAGGTCGTAATACCTCACTACCTCTGTTTTACGACTTAAGCGTAAGCCTCTACTAGTAGGATGTTACATTATGGTATCGGAATAGTTTGTTCCTGTAGAGCCTAAGGGACGGACTGACTATGCTTCTGAGCATACTCTGTGTTGTGTGCACATGCTGTTTAGGATGTCTGCTTGACATATGTGGCACGAATATTCATGAGCAAACGTTTGGTCTCTTATTCATTCTTCAGATAACGTTTACAATCTTTTATGGTGAATAATGTATATACAATATCATAATGTTTCCAATTTTTTATGCTGAAACACTAAATAAAATGTCTAATTTATAAGAATATTGAACGTTGAGTTTTGTATGTATTTTTATGGGCAACAATAGTGGTAGGCGCATTGTATTATTTTCAATGATTTATTAATTTTCTAAAATTTTGGTGAGTTGTTAAATGTTCAAAGAGTTGATGAGTAATGAGTTGTGTTAGGAGTATGAGCTGATGTGGCACTATTAGTTATGATAGTTAGCTGATGTGGCATGATTACTTAAGTTTGTTACCAGTGGTTATGTCAATGTATAGCTATCAACAAAATGAGTTAGTTTAGCACCTTCTATATATCAATCTTATACAACAGTGTAAGAAAATAATTAAGATCACAATCTCATTGATCACGTTTTCATTCTTTCTGATTTTCTCATCTCATAGCTTTAGGCCTGATACCTTTAGAAGTTGATGAAGGCCATTTCATTGAATATCCATTTACATTATAATTAAAACATATTACAGTCATAAGCTTCTTTTGATCTTTTTGATGTCTAAAAGATATATATCATAATTTATGTTATGAACTACAGGATGGCTGTGTTGAGACTGTCGAAATGCAACAGAACACAGAGGCTCTGGCAACCAATTGTAAGCATAAGTTTGTCCATCATGAAGACAATAGAATATATTGTATACTCTGCCATTGGATGGTCATAGACATAAAAGGCATGACGGTACCCTTTGAAAGTAGAATCCCTTCATTGATGAACTAGGATATCGAGGTTGATGTGAACTATTATCTCTTGAACTATAATACTCACATTATCCAATAATCAATGAAGGTGGAAAATCAGGGCTTAAGTTAGAAAGTAGAATTGAGTTAAATTTAAACGCGTTAGATAACTTACCCTGCTTATGTTTTTCTGTTTTAAATTTTTAAGCTTTAAATCTGAGTATCGAAGTTCTAGGATTGCCTCTGACTTTCCTGCGACCTTATATATAATGTATGTGGACACTTTTACCACACTAAGAACCTCCGGTTCTCATAACATATATATCTTGTTGTTTTCAGATGCAATCAACAAAATGAGTTAGTTTATCACCTTCTATATATCAATCATATACAGCAGTGTAAGAAAATAATTAAGATCACAATCTCATTGATCACGTTTTCATTCTTTTTTATTTTCTCATTATATAGTCTTAGGCCTGATACCTTTAGAAGTTGATGAAGGCCATTTCATTGAATATCCATTTACATTATAATTAAAACATATTACAGTCATAAGCTTCTTTTGATCTTTTTGATGTTTAAAAGATATATATCATAATTTATCTTATGAACTACAGGTTGACTGTGTTGAGTCTGTCGAAATGCAACAGAACACAGAGGCTCTGGCAACCAATTGTAAGCACAAGTTTGTCCATCATAAAGACAATAGAATATATTGCATACTCTGCCATTGGATGGTCATAGACATAAAAGGCATGACGGTACCCTTTGAAAGTAGAATCCCTTCATTGATGAACTAGGATATCGAGGTTGATGTGAACTATTATCTCTTGAACTATAATACGCACATTATCCAATAATCAATGAAGGTGGAAAATCAGGGCTTAAGTTAGAAAGTAGAATTGAGTTAAATTTAAGCGCGTTAGATAACTTACCCTGCTTATGTTTTTCTGTTTTAAATTTTTAAGCTTTAAATCTGAGTATCGGAGTTCTAGAATTACCTTTGACTTTCTGCGACCTTATATATAATGTATATAGGTACTTTTACCATACTGAGAACCTCCGTTTCTCATAACTTATATATGTTGTTGTTTTTATATGCATGTTGAGATGCTCCTCGGTAAGCGTCTGAGATCTTTGGCAAGCGAAGTCTATTTTGGAATTTTATATTTTGATATCATATGATGTATTTATCATTTAGAATTCTCCTGTACGTATATATAGCTAACAATGTCCCTCTTAGAGGTTGACGATGGAGAAACAGGTCGTTTATTTTATATTTACGGATTCCTTTGGGTTATGACTATATGTATGTATATTCACACTTATACTCGAGCCAGTCTTTACTTTGCGCGTTGAGTCAGGAGCTTGCTATTATGTATTTTGATCCTCCACTTTTTATTGTGTAATTTACGTTTTATCTGGTTGCACTTTTCCGTATGGGATGCGTTTTATTTTTGCAATTTTTGTTTAAACCTTCTGTTAAGGCTCCTAGTTATGAATATCTTCAACTATATTACATACATATTTTCTTTTAGAGGTCGTAATACCTCACTACCTCTATTTTACGACTTAAGCGTAAGCCTCTACTAGTAGGATGTTACATTATGGTATCAGAACAGTTTGTTCCTGTAGAGCCTAAGGGACGGACTGACTATGCTTCTGAGCATACTCTATGTTGTGTGCACATGCTATTTAGGATGTTTGCTTGACGTATGTGGCATGAATATTCATGAGCAAATGTTTGGTCTCTTATTCATTCTTCATATAACGTTTACAATCTTTTATGCTGAAACACTAAATAAAATGTCTAATTTATAATAATATTGAACGTTGAGTTTTGTATGTATTTTTATGGGCAACAATAGTGGTAGGCGCATTGTATTATTTTCAATGATTTATTAATTTTCTAAAATTTTGGTGAGTTGTTAAATTTTCAAAGAGTTGTGTATATACACACTTATACTCGAGCCAGTCAGAGGCTCTGGCAACCAATTGTAAGCATAAGTTTGTCCATCATGAAGACAATAGAATATATTGCATACTCGGTTTTGTATGTGTTTTTATGTGCAACAATAGTGGCAGGCGCATTGTATTATTTTCAATGATTTATTAATTTTCTAAAATTTTGGTGAGTTGTTAAATTTTCAAAGAGTTGTGTATATACACACTTATACTCGAGCCAGTCAGAGGCTCTGGCAACCAATTGTAAGCATAAGTTTGTCCATCATGAAGACAATAGAATATATTGCATACTCGGTTTTGTATGTGTTTTTATGTGCAACAATAGTGGCAGGCGCATTGTATTATTTTCAATGATTTATTAATTTTCTAAAATTTTGGTGAGTTGTTAAATTTTCAAAGAGTTGTGTATATACACACTTATACTCGAGCCAGTCAGAGGCTCTGGCAACCAATTGTAAGCATAAGTTTGTCCATCATGAAGACAATAGAATATATTGCATACTCGGTTTTGTATGTGTTTTTATGTGCAACAATAGTGGCAGGCGCATTGTATTATTTTCAATGATTTATTAATTTTCTAAAATTTTGGTGAGTTGTTAAATTTTCAAAGAGTTGTGTATATACACACTTATACTCGAGCCAGTCAGAGGCTCTGGCAACCAATTGTAAGCATAAGTTTGTCCATCATGAAGACAATAGAATATATTGCATACTCGGTTTTGTATGTGTTTTTATGTGCAACAATAGTGGCAGGCGCATTGTATTATTTTCAATGATTTATTAATTTTCTAAAATTTTGGTGAGTTGTTAAATTTTCAAAGAGTTGTGTATATACACACTTATACTCGAGCCAGTCAGAGGCTCTGGCAACCAATTGTAAGCATAAGTTTGTCCATCATGAAGACAATAGAATATATTGCATACTCGGTTTTGTATGTGTTTTTATGTGCAACAATAGTGGCAGGCGCATTGTATTATTTTCAATGATTTATTAATTTTCTAAAATTTTGGTGAGTTGTTAAATTTTCAAAGAGTTGTGTATATACACACTTATACTCGAGCCAGTCAGAGGCTCTGGCAACCAATTGTAAGCATAAGTTTGTCCATCATGAAGACAATAGAATATATTGTATACTCTGCCATTGGATGGTCATAGACATAAAAGGCATGACGGTGGTGAATAATGTATATACTATATCATAATGTTTACAAATGCATGTTGAGATGCTCCTCGGTAAGCGTCTGAGATCTTTGGCAAGCAAAGTCTATTTTTAATTAAGATCACAATCTCATTGATCACGTTTTCATTCTTTTTTATTTTCTCATTATATAGTCTTAGGCCTGATACCTTTACAAGTTGATGAAGGCCATTTCATTGAATAGCCATTTGTGTGCACATGCTGTTTAGGATGTCTGCTTGACATATGTGGCATGAATATTCATGAGCAAATGTTTGGTCTCTTATTCATTCTTCAGATAACGTTTACAATCTTTTATGCTGAAACACTAAATAAAATGTCTTTCATATGATGTATTTATGATTTAGAATTCTCCTGTACGTATATATAGCTAACTATGTCCCTCTTAGAGGTTGACGATGGAATGTATAGCTATCAACAAAATGAGTTAGTTTAGCACCTTCTATATATCAATCATATACAGCAGTGTAAGAAAATAATTAAGATCACAATCTCATTGATCACGTTTTCATTCTTTCTGATTTTCACATCTCATAGCCTTAGGCCTGATACCTTTACAAGTTGATGAAGGCCATTTCATTGAATAGCTATTTACATTATAATTAAAACATATTACAGTCATAAGCTTCTTTTGATCTTTGATGTCTAAAAGATATATATCATAATTTATGTTATGAACTGCAGGTTGGCTGTGTTGAGACTGTCGAAATGCAACAGAACACAGAGGCTCCGGCAACCAATTGTAAGCACAAGTTTGTCCATCATGAAGACAATAGAATATATTGCATACTCTGTCATTGGATGGTCATAGACATAAAAGTCATGACGGTACCCTTTGTAAGTAGAATCCTTTCATTGATGAACTAGGACATCGAGGTTGATGTGAACTATTATCTCTTGAACTATAATACTCACATTATCCAATAATAAATGAAGGTGGAAAATCAGGGCTTAAGTTAGAAAGTAGAATTAAGTTAAATTTAAGCGCCTTAGATAACTTACCCTGCTTATGTTTTTCTGTTTTTAAATTTTTAAGCTTTAAATTTGAGTATCGGAGTTCTAGGATTGCCTCTGACTTTTCTGCGACCTTATATATAATGTATGTGAGCACTTTTACCATACTGAGAACCTCCGATTCTCATACCATATATATGTTGTTTTTTGATGCAGGTTGAGATGTTCCTCGGTAAGCGTCTGAGATCTTTGGCAAGCGAAGCCTATTTTGGGATTTTATATATTGATATCATATGAAGTATTTATGATTTAGAATCTAACTATGTCCCTCTTAGAGGTTGACGATGGAGAAAAAGGTTGTTTATTTTATATTTACGGATTCCTTTGGGTTATGACTATATGTATGTATATACTCACTTATACTCGGGGCAGTCTTTACTTTTCGCGCTGAGTCAGGAGCTTGCTATTATGTATTTTGATCCTCCACTTCTTATTGTGTAATTTACGTTTTATCCGGTTGCACTTTTTCGTATGCGATGCGTTTTATTTTTGCGGTTTTTGTTTAAACCTTCTTTCAAGGCTCCTAGTTATGAATATCTTCAACTATATTACATACATATTTTCTTTTAGAGGTCGTAATACCTCACTACCACTGTTTTACGACTTAAGCGTAAGCCTCTACTAGTAGAATGTTATATTATGGTATCAGAACAGTTTATTCCTGTAGAGCCTAATGGACGGACTGACTATGCTTCTGAGTATACTCTGTGTTGTGTGGACATGCTGTTTAGGATGTCTGCTTGACATATGTGGCATGAATATTCATGAAAAAATGTTTGGTCTCTTATTCATTCTTCAGATAACGTTTACAATCTTTTATGCTGAAACACTAAATAAAATGTCTAATTTATAAGAATAATGAACGTTGGGTTTTGTGTGTGTTTTTATGTGCAACAATAGTGGTAGGTGCATTGTATTATTTTCAATGATTGATTAATTTTCTAAAATTTTGGTGAGTTGTTAAATTTTCAAAGAGTTGATGAGTAATGAGTTGCGTTAGGAGTATGAGCTGATGTGACACTATTAGTTATGATAGTTAGCTGACGTGGCATGATTACTTAAGTTTGTTACCAGTGGTTATGTCAATGTATAGCTATCAACAAAATGAGTTAGTTTAGCACCTTCTATATATCAATCATATGCAACAGTGTAAGAAAATAATTAAGATCACAATCTCATTGATCACGTTTTCATTCTTTCTGATTTTCTCATCATATAGTCTTAGGCCTGATACCTTTACAAGTTGATGAAGGCCATTTCATTGAATAGCCATTTACGTTGTAATTAAAATATATTACAGTCATAAGCTTCTTTTGATCTTTGATGTCTAAAAGATATATATCATAATTTATGTTATGAACTGCAGGTTGGCTGTGTTGAGACTGTCGAAATGCAACAGAACACAGAGGCTCCGACAACCAATTGTAAGCACAAGTTTGTCTATCATGAAGACAATAGAATATATTGCATACTCTGCCATTGGATGGTCATAGACATAAAAGGCATGACGGTACCCTTTGAAAGTAGAATCTCTTCATTGATGAAAAAGGACATCGAGGTTGATGTGAACTATTATCTCTTGAACTATAATACTCACATTATCCAATAATCAATGAAGGTGGAAAATCAGGGCTTAAGTTAGAAAGTAGAATTGAGTTAAATTTAAGCGCCTTAGATAACTTACCCTGCTTATGTTTTTTTGTTTTAAATTTTTAAGCTTTAAATCTGAGTATCGGAGTTCTAGAATTGCCTCTGACTTTCCTGCAACCTTATATATAATGTATGTGGGCACTTTTACCATACTGAGAACCTTCGGTTCTCATACCATATATATGTTGTTGTTTTCAGATGCAAGTTGAGATGCTCATCAGTAAGCGTCTGAGATATTTGGCAAGCGAAGTCTATTTTGGGATTTTATATTTAGATATCATTTGATGTATTTATGATTTAGAATTCTCCTGTACGTATATATAGCTAACTATGTCCCTCTTAGAGGTTGACGATGGAGAAACAGGTCGTTTATTTTATATTTACGGATTCCTTTGGGTTATGACTATATGTATGCATATACACACTTATACTCGGGCCAGTCTTTACTTTGCGCGCTGAGTCAGGAGCTTGCTATTATGTATTTTGATCCTCCACTTCTTATTGTGTAATTTACGTTTTATCCAGTTGCACTTTTCCGTATGCGATGCATTTTATTTTTGCGGTTTTTGTTTAAACTTTCTTTCAAGGCTCCTAGTTATGAATATCTTCAACTATATTACATACATATTTTCTTTTAGAGGTCGAAATACCTCACTACCTCTATTTTACGACTTAAGCGTAAGCCTCTACTAGTAAGATGTTACATTATGGTATCAGATTTGGAAGGTTCTTTTTGAGATTCAAACTCACAAGAGAATCATCCTTTCCGGGACTTCTTTCTAGAACAATTTTTTGGAGCTTTACAATACAATCTGCGTGGTAATATCGTCCTTTTTGAATACCAAACCTCCTGAGCTTAAAAAATTCTACCAAACAAGAGAACAAAGAATCTAAAGGTTTCAGTTGGGAACTAGTTTCTTCATTCAGATCTGAGAATCTAAATGATGAGAACATCAAGTAGTTGAAGCAGCTGATGGATCCATTTGTGCATGTTCACAAAGGTAGTATTCTTCAGAAGAATATTCCTGGCTTGAAAGATCGCGTGGTGACTTTAATGCTGGGTGATTTGCAAAAAACACTTCTAGAGGGCATTGAAGGACATCTAAAAACACTGCCTTTCCATAGCAAGTCGGCCTTGGTGTCTGTCCATCCATCCTTTTTCGTTTGCTGCACTCTTTCACCTAAGGAAAGAGCTCTTGTTGACATGGAACAGTTGAAAGCCCTCAAACTGAATCCGAATGTTGGTGTCAAAACAAGATTTTTGGTGGAGTTTGTAAGGATCTGTGATGCAATGAATGAGAAAGTGCTTGTGTTTATCCAGTTCCTTGATCCTTTGACTTTAATCGTAGAGCAATTAAAGTCAATTTTCAATTGGACTGAGAAAAAAAGTGTTCTACATGAGTGGAAAGATGGATAAGAACCGAAGATAGTTACTCATTCATTCCTTCAATGATCCAAAAAGCCAAGCAAAGATCTTGCTTGCATCCACTAAAGCTTGTTATGAAGGAATCAGTCCGGTTGGTACTTCGAGGGTGGTGCTGCTGGTTTGGAACCCCTCGGTCGAAAGGCAAGCTATCAGCCATGCTTATAGGCTGGGCCAAAAGAAAGTGGTCTACACTTATTATCTCATAATACATGGGACCACCGAGTACACGAAATACTGCCATCAGGCCAAGAAGAACCAATTGTCTGAACTGGTCTTTTCAGCAAGGAGCACTGAACAGGATGAGCCCAAGAGTTCTGCCGTGGAATTCGAGGATGAAATTCTTGATAAGATGGTGCGCCATGGGAAACTGAAGGACTTGTTTGGTGATTGTGTGGTGCAACTAAAAGATTGTGATTTGATTGATAATTTGGATCCTAAAATTTTCCAAAATTCAAGCTTAAGGTGGGAGTGGCTTCTTTGATAATGTTTACGTTGCTTTGCTGATTTTGTGCTTATCTTATACGTGTTCTATTATGGCTATTTTTTCATTATCTAATTCTTATACTCGAAATTACAGTTGAGAGTTTCCAATACTGAAGAGTGCAGCCATTGTGAACAATTGTCACATAGGAATAGGAACAGCCGAGAATGGTATTCTTGTTTATGATGTATGTTAACAAATTTATGTTTGTGTTTTATTTTAATAGAGAACATGGAGTTGTTTGTTGAAAGCTGTATTCTGAAAATAGAAAAAAATATATTTGATGTTGAAGACTTTAGTTTATGGCTTTTTTTTAGAATGGAAGTTGTATTTTAAAATTTTATTTTATGGACTATGATTTGTTATTTTGTATTTCTGAACTTGTAAGCTGTAATCTTGAATAAGATATGTTTGTGTATTGTAATAATGTTTTGTAATTTTTTTTTAAATTTTTCACTGTAATTTTCATATAAATATTCAATATAAGGAGATGGAGAATGGAGACCTGCAGAAAACACGGGGAATGCGGGAACATGGATGGGGGCAATCATTCCCTAATAGCGGGAATCGGGGCGGGAACGGGGACAAAATCTGAAGCCGGGGACAGGAGCAGGGAGGCATCCCCTGCCCCCGCCCCGCCTTGTTGACATCCCTACTCTTTATGAAGATAGAATTAATTAACAAGCAATTATTAATAGCACGCTATTAATTTTTCTATAATAGAATACAAAATTCTCTCTTTATGACAAAAGATTGGAACCAAAATATACCTGAAAAAAGAAAATCTTAGAATGACTTGTATTTTACTTTCTAAGAAAATGCTTGCTCTGTGGAATGGCAAGTCATCTGAAGACTGAAATGCATATCCTTCTCTATTTATACAGAAAGTTCTTTCACAACACTACATTGGTAATACCAGAAGGCCACGGATCCAAGTCGGCATGTTTAATTTTATGCGAACAATCTCATATATGGCCATCGTTCTTCGTGGAAATATTGCATAAAATCCCAAAAAAAAAAATGTTCCCTCATACATACCTTGTCGAACGAAATCACTGTGTCACCAGAACAAAAGGCTAAGCTTTCATGTAACACAACCAACAACGATCCACCAACTACCTTCAATTTAAAATCCCTCCCTGCGATCAGCCTCGAAGAAAAGTAAAACGTGTATGGTAAGGAGAACTGGAATGGCAAATGTTGTGTTGAAGTGCTCTGTTTCTTCAAAGTTTCGTGCTTGCTATAGTGAATTTTATAATGGGAGCGAAGAAGCAGGTATGTCTATGTTAACCTTTGGGCTCACTAACTTAATCTCCATGTATGCAACGCTGTTAATGAAATGTTAGTCATTTTGACGGTAGGACAACATTGATTTGATTTAGAAACGTTAGGGATACAAATAGGACGTTTAAAATGTTAGGGACAGATTTGAGACTTACCCCAAACATTGGGGACATAAATGATACTTTACTCGATAAAAATAAACATGCCGACTCGGATCTATGGCCTTCTTGTATTACCAATGTAGTGTTGTGAAAGAACTTTCCGCATAAATAGAGAAGGATATATATTTCAGTCTTCAGATGTCTTACCATACCACAGAGTAAGCATTTTCTTTTTTTAGGTATATTTTGGTTCCAATCTTTTGTCATACAGAGATAATTTTGTATTCTATTATAGAAAAATTAATAGTGTGCTATTAATAATTGCTTGTTAATTAATTCTATCTTCATAAAGAGTAGAGATGTCATTAGGGTGGAGTGGGGGCAGGGGATGCCTCCCTTCTCCCGTCCCTTACTTCAGATTTTGTCCCTGTCTCCGCCCCGATCCCTGCCATTGGGGAATAATTGCCCCCATCCCTGTTCCCGCGTTCCTCGTGTTCTCTGCAGGTCTCCATTCTCCATCTCCTTATATTGAATATTTATACGGAAATTACAGTGAACATTTTTAAAAAATAAAAAAACTTACAAAACATTATTACAACACACAAACATATCTTATTCAAGATTACAACTTACAAGTCCAGAAATACAAAATAAAAAATATAGTCCATAAAATAAAATCTTAAAATACAACTTCCATTCTAAAAAAAAGTCATAAACTTAAGTCTTTAACATCAAATATATATTTTTTTATTGTCAGAATACAACTTTCAACAAACAACTCCATGTTCTCTATTAAAATAAAACACAAACATAGATATGTTAACATACGTCATAAATAAGAATACCATTCTCGACTGTTCCTATTCCTACGTGACAATTGTTCACAATGGCTGCACTCTTCAGTATTGGAAACTCTCAACTGCAATTTCGAGTATAAGAATTAGATAATGAAAAAATAGCCATAATAGAACACGTATAAGATAAGCACAAAATCAGCAAAGCAACGTAAACATTATCAAAGAAGCCACTCCCACCTTAAGCTTGAATTTTAGAAAATTTTAGGATCCAAATTATCAATTAAATCACAATCCTTTAGTTGCACCATACAGTCACCAAACAAGTCCTTCAGTTTCCCATGGCGCACCATCTTATCGAGAATTTCATCCTCGAATTCCACGGCAGAACTCTTGGGCTCATCCTGTTCAGTGTTCCTTGCTGAAAAGACCAGTTCAGACAACCGGCCCTTCTTGGCCTGATGGCAGTATTTCGTGTACTCGGTGGTCCCATGTGTTATGAGATGATAAGTGTAGACCACCTTCTTTTGGCCCAGCCTATAAGCACGGATGATAGCTTGCCTTTTGACCGAAGGGTTCCAAACCACATTTAGTAGCACCACCCTTGAAACACTAACCAGACTGATTCCTTCACAAGAAGATTTAGTGGATGCAAGCAAGATCTTTGCTTGGATGTTTATATCATTGAAGGAATGAATGAGTAACTGCCTTTGGTTCTTATCCAGCTTTCCACTCATGTAGAACACTTCTTTTTTCTCAGTCCAATTGAAAATTGAGTTTAATTACTCCATGATTAAAGTCAAAGGATCAAGGAACGGGCTGAACACAAGCATTTTCTCATTCATTGCATCACATATCCTTACAAACTCCACCAAAAATCTTGTTTTGACACTAACATTTTGGATTCAGTTTGAGGGCTTTCAACTATTCCACGTCAACAAGAGCTCTTTCCTTAGGTGAAAGAGTACAGCAAAGGAAAAGGGATGGATGGACAGACACCAAGGCCGGCTTGCTATGGAAAGCCAGTGTATTCGGATGTCCTTCAATGCCCTAAAGAAGTATTTTCTGCAAATCACCCGACATCAAAGTCACCCCGCAATCTTTCAAGACAGGAAGATTCTTCTGAAGAATATTGCCTTTGTGAACATGCATAAATGGATCCATCAGCTGCTTCAACTGCTTGATGTTCTCATCATTTAGATTCCCAGTTCTGAATGAAAAAACTAATTCCCAACTGAAACCTCTAGATTCTTTCTTCTCTTGCATCAATCTTCTTTGGCAGAACTTTTTAAGCTTAGGAGGTTTGGTATCCAAAAAGGACGGTTTGACCACGCAGATTGTATTGTAAAGCTCCAGAAAATTGTTCTGGAAAGGAGTTCCGGAAATGATGATTCTTTTGTGAGTTTGAATCTCAGAAAGAACCTTCCAAATCTGACTACTCTGATTTCGTGGCGTGTGTCCTTCATCCAATATCAATAATCTAGGAACTTCAAGCAGGATTTTTCCCATGACCTCTCTGGTAGCATTCTCCTTCAAGCTTCTGTCAGGCTTCACGCCGGTAAGCCTCTAAAATAAACTGTAGATGATTCCAAGAATACTTAGTTCTTTGAACCAAGAATACAGCTTCACCTTCTGGGGTTTGCTCCAAGCGAGGAGGATATCTAGATGGTAAAGTTGTATTCTTGGTTCAAGGAACCAAGTATTCTCATATATTTGGCCTACCCATTGATGGAGAGCCTATGAGCGGCTGGACAGATAGTCGTTCCACCTGAAAGTGCCCACAGTCACACGTCTGTCGCGTAAGATCAACTACCAACACCTTTCCATTAGACATTTCACGCACCTCAAACACCTCGTTCCGTCTATCAAACCAATGGACAACTATATTTCCATCATGTTGCATATTTGCTTCTATCCGCTGTTATGCAAATATAGAGTAAGTAAATCCAGCACGCTTGCATTTGTGAGTCTCGGCACTCTTCCGCGTAAATAGCTCGTTTTAATGATAATAGTTGCTCAGAAGAGGGCCAACACAGGGAGGTTTCGGGCACCCTTCAACACTGAATTAATGCACTCCACAAGGTTCGTCGTCATATGGTCCCATCGATGACCCTCATCAAATGCTAATACCAGTGTGTAAGTCCAATGGCATCGCACTACCAGGCATATGCCTCGCCTTGCTCTTCCAACCTCTTATAGTTGATGTTGTACTCCTCCACCGTCCTTGAATACCCTATGTTGACAACAAGTTTTTGGAGGTGCGGTACTTTGAATGCCCTTAAGAAGTTGCTACCGATGTGCCTTATACAAAACATCCACCATGTCCTTGGAGGTTGCCAATCATCACTGGAACGATTTACCGTTGCCCGGATTGACTCATGTCGGTCTGAGATCATACTTACACCGTCTTTTCTAACTACATGCCTTCGTAGATTCTTGAGAAAAAAGTGCCACGCATCAGCTGTCTCCCCCTCCACCAGGGCAAAGGCGATAGACACAATGTTCTAGTTCCCATCTTGTGCAACTGTAACCAGAAGTGTACCTTTGTATTTTCCGTATAGGTGTGTGCCGTCAATCTAAACTAAAGGCTTGCAATGCTTGAACACCCTAATGCATGGATTGAAACTCCAAAATATGCGGTGAAGTATTTTGACACCGTCCGCCTCCTCACTCCCGTTGTACAGGGATTGTGTTTCTATTTGGACAATTGAGCCTGGCATCTTCTAAACCATGACCGAGACCCACCATGCAAAACTTGGTAAGAATCCTCCCAACCACAAAAAATTTTGGCTATAAACTTCTGCTTTGCCAACCAAGTCTTTCGGTAACTAATGGTGTAGTTGAACCTTGACTGGACTTCTGCAATTATAAATTTGACCTTGATGGATAGGTCAGTCTCAACCAATGGCCTTATAGCCTCAGCAACTTTATCCGAGTCTAACTCGGAATGGTCTTGTGAAATCGTTCCATGGTGTATGTGTGCTTACCATTGTATCTCCGTATCTCCCAACAACCTTTTTTCTGTATCAAGCTGGCTCGAATAAGCCAATCGCATCCACGCTCATACATCTTGTATTTTGCATAGAACGTCTGTGGCTTGGACTCATAAACATTGTAGTCGAATCCTCTAGAGATAGTGTAACTTCTAATTGCTACGACGATAGACTTTCTAGAAGTATACTCCATTCCAATCCTGAACTCTCCGTCCTCAGGGTCAGCAGTACCTACAGAAAGCAGAAATCATCATTCATTGATCCATCCAAAATATAAAAACACAAAAACGTATTATTCACTCATCACGTACTTATGTTTGCATATTCCGGGAATTCCAGTGCATTCATGGCGTCAAGATCCAAATTACGCATAAAAGGTAGGATGTTCATTGGTTGACTAACTGTGGGATGAACCACTACATCTCCGCTGCTGCCTCGACTCCCACATCACCATCCTCATCTTCGCCGCCAGCTTCATAAGTGGCTTCGAGGTCCTCTTCGCTGTCACTGTTCATTACTTCGTACATTGTAGCTCTATCATCCTTTATATCTAAATCATTTTGAATCTCATCTGCCTCTACATTTTCAAACTCAACATACAGCTCAATCTGTGGCTGTCGCATCTGAGTCTGCCGGTGAATTTGGAACATATTCTTCATACTCGCTTCGTCAATGATCGGCATAATATCAAACTGTATTAGACCACCAAAAACTATAACCGAATTCTGGTACAAAATCCTGCTCACTCTCGTCAACATTCCATTCTCCATGCTTTGACAGAGACCGTTTTGAAGCTCCATCAACGTCATGGTGTATGGAACCACAAACGAAAATAGATTCTGACACACAAACCTCACTCCTTCATGAGTATTCCGTATAATCTCACCGTTGCGATACACTACTAAGTTTGTGGTACCCTCCATTACACTAGCAACACAATCAAAGAACACTCTTCCTTGCAATGAAAATGGTACCAAACTTTGCCATATATATAGAGCACTCAACACGGTCCCCATGTGCTGGCTCAGCACTCCCCCCACTTTTTAATTCATCAGCCAATGACAGTTTGACATGTGTAACACACCCTCTCCCATGCTGACTCAGCACCCCCTCACGTGCTACAACTCCATGAATTAGACCACGTGACTATCAAATAAAACACCAACAATAAACCCATAACCAAATTTTTTGCCTCATAGTGGAGATTCAAAAAATAAAAATGGAGATTTGGGACAGCCCGGACAGGAGAACTGAATTAGAGAAGTTGCTTCTGCTGTGGGAACAAATGTTTCAAACATTGCCAACATAAAATTATTCATTTTGATGTATGACTACCACCAAGAAATACACAATTGCTGAAACAACTTTTAACCACGTTAGAACTATATTACTGTAACAATATTAATTATTTTAAATTTTAGAGTTCGAATTTGAAATATAAAAAAGGTATTTTGATGAAGCTACACTTTTAGTACGTATGTCTTTTTTTTTTTTCATGATGTTTTTCGAAAGTTCTGATGATTTGTTATATTTATGTTTTACTTAAATTTTTTCTATATAAGATGACAATTTCTTCACCTAATTTTATCCTTTATTTTTTAGAAAAAGAAACAATAATAAAATGTATCACTCAGATGAATATACTGTCTTTAAAATATATCAAATGCATGAGGTCAATTTTTTTAATCTTTTGCATATATCTTAATTTGAGATTTTAAAAGAGTTAAATATTAGAATTAAACTCTTAATGTATAACTGAGAAACTCCACATAAGAAGATACTTATATCTATCATGTTTATTCCACAGTATTAATTACGAAATTGAGAAATATGATCCTCATTTTTAAATTACATTATGTTTTAGTCTTTATCTAATTTTTTGGATCCGTTTGAAAATATTCAAATTTTTTTTAGACTTTCAGTTTTTTAGATATGTTTTAACCTTTCAAAAATTGTTTAAGAGTTTTGAAAG
>NC_029793.2:21747075-21748204 GCF_000816755.2 Arachis ipaensis
ATTATACTATTATACTTATATGATTAAATATGTTTATTTGGTTTTTAAAAAAGTAACTATTTAAAATCGTTAATTTTAAATTAAGAAATTAATATACTCGTATTATTTTTAATAAACATTGTATTATTTTTTTAAGGGAACTTCACCTACTATGGTATTTTAAGTGTCTCAACAAAAAAGATAGTTGGATATAATTCTTCAAAGTTCAAAGTTCATACTAATAACATTAAAATGTATATAGGTACAATATTCTACATTGAGAAATTAAATCATGTTTAATTTCTCTATTAATCCTTGTAGTTTTACTGAATTTTTAATTAGGTCTCTATATTTTTTTTAATTGAGTTTCTATATCATATCAAATTTTGTAACTAAGTTCATGCTATTACAAAAATATTGGAATCAATTGAATATTCTGTTAAACAAAATATAATATTTATTCAAGTGTTAGGCATATTCGTTTTATTTAACATAATATTCTGTTAATTCCAATGTTTATCAAATTATATTCCTAATATAAAAATATAAAATTTAACTCCTTCCATTTCTATTTTACCACTATAAAAGACCATGTAACTAGAAGAAAATATCATTCGTTTACCAATTACTCTTTCATTTGATAGCTTTTACAACAATTCTTTTTCTTCCTATGAGGCGTCGTTGCAAGAAGACAACTATCGTGGACATAAACTACCACACTCTCTAACTTTCGTGCTCATTATTCGGAGCTATATAAGATATGTTATCAATGAAATATTTATAGACCATGGTGTTATCATGTATGCATAAATAAAAAATGTTTCGTATTTAAATTTAAGTCATTTACCTGTTTGTGGTATATTGTAGTGTGAAATTACTTTCAATATGTGTTGTGTAATGATATCTACTTAATATACTAAAACCGGGTTTTCCCCCAACTAATGAAGGTGAGGTGTCGATCTCTCGTGACTCCATTTTTCCTCCAAAATGAACTTTTCTATTCTCTATTCTAAATTATTTTATAAAAAATATCTTTATTATAATTATATCAAATCAATATTTAATGCATTATTAAAAAATTACCTTAATAATAGGTAATTTACATATTTATTTTTGTTTTACTAAAGTCTATATATAGTGTTTTCCTGTG
>NC_029793.2:21748411-21750059 GCF_000816755.2 Arachis ipaensis
AAATATCATTCATTTACCAATCACTCTTTCATTAGGTAGCTTTTACAACAATTTTTTTTCTTCCTATGAAGCGTCGTCGCAAGAAGTCAACTATTGTGGACACAAACCACCACATACTCTTCAACTCCTGTACTCATCATTCAGAGCAATATATGATATGTTATTCATGAAGCATTTATAGACCATTGTGTTATCATGTATGCATAAATAAAAAAAATTCCGTAATTAAGCTTGAGTCATTTACCTGTTTGTGTGGTATATTATAGTGTGGAATTACTTTCAATTTGTGTTGTGCAATGATATTATGGTTTAATTTAATCTTTTGTTTTAAAACTGTGTTATGATTTTATCTCATCATTTTCTCTTAGATATCAAGTTGATGTATTTTTATTTATTATTATTGAAGCGGATGTGATATAAAAATACTTTTTTTAGATTAATTTTGTACGGTGTTAGTATATTAAATAAAAATACCTGTTATAATAACAAAAAATAAAATAAAATTTCAATCAATAATTTTATATTCTTTACTTTTTTTTAATTTTATTTTGGATTTTAATTTATTACTAAAAGGTAGTAAAATTCTATTGATACTGAAATAAAGTTGCAAAAAGGTCCATAGGGTAGAATAAGTAAAATAATGTGATACCAACATTACAACATCCAAATGAAATAACCTAAGATCTAAAATGTTTATCTTTCTCTTTCTCGCCGTCTATTATATTATCGATTCTATTATATAAAAATTGATTTTTTACATTTAATGATAGAGTTAACTTAGCATGTTTCTGAGAGAGTTTCTAATTTATTTTGTTTAACTCATTAAATACAATTCATTATGATGCATTAATTATATCAACTAATTGATTTTATTAGATATTTAAGTATCACATAATTTAAAATTATGTATATTGATTTGATTTTTATGATATATAAATTTAAGGAATAAATTAAAATAATATAACTTATTACTTATTTAATTTGAATACAACAAATACAAACTTAATTTAGTCAAAAGTTTATTATTTTCTAATCTTCTATACATAAAATGACAAAATAAAATTGTAAAAATAATCTTTTTATCGTTTTTGCTATTTTAATTTTATTTTCTTTGCTTTTTTTTTATGTGTAATTTTATTTTACATTAACTGTGTGTATTTAATAACAAAATATATTCATATTAATTCTATCATATAATAATATATTTTTTTTCTTAGAATTTCAATAGTTATCAACTACATCTAATAGAATGACTAAGAAGTGAGAACTACGATAAATTAAACCTATATCCAAAATGCTTAAACAAAGGAAAGAAAACAGTGGATATATGATTAGAGAAAAATATATAATAACGAGAAATATACTAAAACTGGATTTTTCCTCCAACTAATAAAAGTGAGGTGTCAATTTCTCATGAATTCATTTTTCCTCTAAAATGAAATCACTATTTTCTCTTCTAAATTTATTTTAGAAAAATATCTCTATTATAATTATATTACAATTAACATTTAACGAATAATGCATGATTATACTAATTTAGAAAATATCTTTATTATAATTATATAAAATTAATATTTAATACATTATCAACTAATAAAAGTAAAGTGTTAATTCCTCATAAATTCATTTTCCTTCCAAAATGAAACCA
>NC_029793.2:21750115-21764917 GCF_000816755.2 Arachis ipaensis
TAAATTTATTTTAGAAAAATATCTTTATTATAATTATATTACAATATTACAATTATATTACAAGTAGCATTTAATGAATAATGCATAATTATAGTAATTTAGAAAAATAAAATAAAGTCCAGTAATTTATCTTTTGAATGCACACGTATGTAGAATAACTTTTAAGAAGGAGTCACATATAGTAAATACGGTCGATGATTGTAAAACTGTATACTAACATTGATATAATATTATTTCAGGTATATGTTTTGCAGGTATCAAAGAAAAGTGTTGAGTTATTTTTTGGTGGGTTTAAATTATTTATTGTTTATTAGAGAAATTTGTGCATTAGAATTCTCTAATAATTTATTATTTATTTTGAGTTGATTTTAATATGTTCTTACTTGACAGTAAAACAACATATAAAAAATTGTTGGTGGGTCTTATTAGATTATTTATGGTCACATTGAGTATATATGTTTAATTTATTGAAAAAAATAAATTACTAAAACTAATTAATAACTATTTTAGAGTTAATACATTTAATATAGATTAAGAAAAAATAAACAATATTATATGTTATATTTTTATTAATCAAATTATTATAATTCAAATTAATCTTAACAAAAGAATTTAAAATTATAATTTCAATCTTATCACGTGTATGGCACGGGCTATTACACTTGTATAGCAATAAGATCAACATTGTATCGTAGTGAGAGCAAGTTCGTCGAACTCATAGGCAAACTTTATGTCAGTAGCTAAGTTTGTCGATTTGAACAAACTATCACCGATCTTTAGGCAATCTTTATAAAGCTAAAAAAAGGTAGATCCTGAAATAGCATTCATAGTAAGCTACTCATGAATAAAGTCTTCTGGTTTAAGATTTAGTTTGTGAAATCTAAAAATAGCAGCTACAGCATGCTTGCATAGTAAACCTAAGCAATCATAATATATGCATAAGCAAAATCAACAGTTTAGCAAACTACCATTTCAATCTATGCATAATAATTTTTAATTACAAAACCTTAATTTTATACTTGTTAGTTGTCATATATTACAAGTGTATGTTTTCTCTCTAAGATTGACACCAACTTTGTGATTCTTCCTTTGAACCTCAAATATGACTCTATCATCATCACCTGTTCATTCAGTATTCCATTTGTTACTTTCTAGTTTAATAATCTGATCTAGCTTCTGCTATTGAACTGGAGCCAAATTTTCAATATACTTCATCAACTTTTTATGGAAGGTCATCTTTTTCATAACATAACACCTTAGGTCTTCACACATAGTCAAAATGAACTTGCTTCGATAATCCACAATCTTCACATTTCATAACATTTGGGCTTGCTGTTGTTGTAGACCCAATATTCTATCCATCTATAATATCTGGTTGAGCTCAAATATGTTTTTTAGTCCTGCCTACATATTTCTTTGCTGCCTTTTTTTTTCTAAGTACTAAGAGAGTGATCCACAGCCTCTTTTGTCTTGCCATTCTTCTTTTTTGGAGTCACGTTCTTTTTTGGAGTGACATTTCTTTTATTTGTAGAAATATTCATCTTTTTTTAGTCAAATTTTTCTTCTTTATTGTTAATCTCTTCTTTTTTGGAGTCAAAAATCTCACGACTACTACTACTATTATCAGATTCAAACCTAGGTGGGAGGAGACTTGTAAGTTTCATCTTCTGCACTCTCATAACCATCATCAATAGATGAGTCAGTATCTCTTTCCAAATCAGTAGCAGCCTCCAACAACTCAGGATTATTTTCATCATGATCACAATAGACATATAGTTCATCAGTCTTTATGTTAGCCATTTTATTATCACACATCTTATTAATCTCTTTGTCTCCTTTGAGAATGTGGAGTCCAGACTCAATATCCCCTACAATAGGGTCTTGCCAGTATATCTCCTTGTGAGTTTGGTAACTTAAGCCCTTAAGCATTTTCACTAAGTCTTTGAAATTCATAAAGTCTATATCCAACTTAGGAAACCTATGAACCTTATCATCAATATAGTTGGGTACACCATTCTTATCTCTTTCAAACCATCATCCACAGTGAAACACAGACACAATTTTGTAAGTTATTTGTAGCAAACGTAACAGTAAATTAAACTAAACTCTAACAAAAATAATTTTTAATTAACGCATAATACCTCACTCAACACTAATTAGAAATTGTTAACTTATTTTCATTACTTGATTTCTTTACTAAACCCTAAAACAAAAAAAAAATATTTGTAGTCCTAACAACTAGACAAGTCACTAACTACAAATTGCATACAATGAAGCTATGAAGGAGGACCACCTAACAAGACCACACTCATAGGACCACAATCAAACATAGAAAAATGATAGAAAACAAAACAAATAACCTACCTCGTGTTCCTTGTATAGCCCGTCACCACAATGTCACAATGACGTCAGCTCTTCTCCATCACTACATTGTTATGTTGTCATTCGCCCTCCGTCACGGTGTCCTTTGCTGGATAATTTCTAGCGCGAAAGAGGGTGTTGACTTAGGATTTTCTTAATTGTCAATGTAAAGAAGGGAGAAGAATGGAAGATTCTTTCTATATAACGTCGTTGGTGTGAAACGCAACATTTTGGCCTCTTTAAAACATTGGTGTTTTGCTTACTATACCAGGGGTCAATTTGTCCCAAAAAAATTATCCAATGACATTTAGGAATGTTCTGTTACACGTACGAATGTTATTTGATACTTAGGATTGTATTTGCCTCCTATTGACAGAGACTTTAACAGAAAGATTAGAATGCTGAGGAAAGTGATGGATAGGAATCGCGATGGGATTATGCTTTTGTTAAGGGGCGGAAATGAATTTCGTAAAATTATCAAGGCCGGGGTGAAGTTTTACTCAAATAAAAAATTCACAACATAATCGCGAAATAATTCCAAATAATTTAAAGCAGTATCGAATTCAAGTAAAAGACATCGATTATGCTACGTGTATACTAAAATCAGCTACCGACGTCAGCCATCAGTATAAAATACATGTTAAAGTATAAATACACATTGAAAATAAATTAATCAGATATATATTTATAACAAATATATTGATGACTGATTTTAATGATTAATTTTAATGTACGAATAACAATTTTAAAAAAACATATAAATAATTGTAAGCCAGTATGAATTGTTGCTTAATTTTAATTTTTCATAATTAAGGAAGAATAGGAGAGAATGGAATAACAAGCTTTATGTAATTTAAAAAAAAAATAAATGTAAAGCTCTAGATTCACAGGTTAAAAGAAAAAATCTTTCTAAGAAACTGTTTTAAATGCATATTAAAATGTGGAAACAATCATTTTTAGAAGTTAGCATACTAATTAAAAGATAATAACATAATATATGTTTTAGTATGTATAATAAGAATGAATTTTGATATAATGTGATAAATTAAATATAAATAATTAAACTTAAATCTCAAAATACTTAAGTTAATTAATTTTTAAAATTAAAAAATACTATAATCAAATGGGGCCTGCTACACATACAAGCAAATAAGGCTTACAAGCCTTACAAGTTGGCCCAGCCTAGAAACACTACACGCGCACTCACTCCCTTTGAATGGAGCGTCAATCCCACGCGCGTCACTCAACGGTTACACTTCGCAAAAAGCGCTCGTTATGGCGCACTCTTCCTCTTCTCCTTCGAAGAAAACACAAACCGTCAAGTTTCGAAGAACATTCCAAACTGAAGAGATGTTCGAACTCGTCACAAAGATTAGCAGAAACCATCAACAAAAGACAGAACTCTCCATCAACAATCTCCAGAAAAAATGAAGAAATATTACTCAAGGTACGTTACTGTTTTACTCATCTTGTAGATCTTTCACATTTCTGTTTCTGATTTCGAAATTGAAGAACTAGGTTTTACTGTTCTTCTATGTACTTCTAGGTTTTACTGATCTTCTTGTTCTAGCTCTCATTTTACTGTTTTTGATGTTCTTCTTGTTCTAGGTTTTACTGTTCTTCTAAGTTCTTCTAGGTTTTACTATTCTTCTTAGTTGTTCTAGGTTTTACTGTTCTTCTTGTTCTAGTTCTTCTCGTAACTGATTTTTGGGAGTATATTGCGTAATTTGGTGGGTGTATATAGAGTAATTTGGTGGGTGTATATGGCATAATTTGTTGGGTGTATATTTCTGAACTGATATTATGTAATATAATCAACTGTTGCAACTGTTCTAATATTGCTTGTCCTTGGGTGTATATTGCTTGACCTTGTATATTTATGCATATTTGAGTGAATTGAACATCATTTTGAACTGATATAATTAAATACTTATGAGAATCCGTATAGGTGTATGTGGCTGATCTATGGGTATATCTGGCTGATATCTATGGGTGTATTTTTCATTTCAAAAAAAAATGGCAAGCAAAAATCAAGCTGAAAAAAATGTATATATGTCTTGGATCAAATCATTTTTTCATAATAGAAATATATCTGACCCTAATTTTGCTTTATTTACAGCAAACCAATGACCTAAAGTGTGCAACCCATCTGTTGAGTGAGAAATTCAGAAATATGAGCGAGGAGAAGAAAGCAATTGTTAGGAATTTGGGATTTGGTGGCCTGATGTACATCCCGCCGCTAAGGGTGCATCACCAAATATTAAAGGAGTTAGCTAACTCCTTTAAATTAGGGAAAAACACACTCGAAACTGGCTACGGTTCGTTTAAAGTAAGACCAAGAACAATAGGGGCTGCGCTTGGCAACAACGCATCAGGTAACTCGTTACAAACATAGGTGTATATGAGCCATATTGAGGTGTATTTCAAGTGATGCTTGGATGTATTTCAAGTGATTTTCATACAATGTTGTTTCCCTTTTTGTAGGAGATCTACTACCTCAAAAAGTCAATTATAAGGATATTTCTGAAGACAACAAACAAATTTTTAGAAGATTCCAGGAGAAGACCCTAAAAAATCTAACAGATGAGATGATGGCTATTGGTGTTGATAATGAATAGGATCGCCTCATGTTCAAGAGGATTTTCATCCTCTATATACAGATGGCGTTTCTGTTATCAACCACAATAAACAAAATCTTTCCTGTGCACCTGGCACCAATTTTCAAGATGGACACGATAACAGAGGGGAACTGGAGAGCACATGTTCTGAATCTTATCATCAAGGGAATAACAGATTACAATCTGAAAAAGAAAAAGGCAATTGACGGCTGCCTGTTTGCCCTGATGATAGTTTACTTCCATCTATCAAAAAATAAAGACAAGAAAAGAGAAGAAAGACCTCCAGAACCCTGGATTGCCAACTGGACTAGAGAGCAGTTGGTTGAAAGAATGAGAGCAGAAATGGAGGAACATATGGTAAGTGAAAAGAATATCTTGGGTGTATTTTATTTACTTGAATGCTGCTAACTAAAATTTCTAATGTATCAGGGAATTGTAAAGATGGCCGAAACAAAGGAGAAAATGAAAGAAATAAAGAAAAAAGAAAAAAAACAAAAAAACCAAAAAAACAAAAAAAAAAGGAAGGCAAGTTCATTATCATCATCTGAGACTGAAACAACTGAAAGTGAAGTCGATTCTACCTCTGAGTTTGAGACTGAAGAAGACTCAGAGGATTCAACAAGGAAACAACCCACCCGAAAAGCCAAAAAGTAAGTAACATACTTGGATGTATTTTGTTTATCCAGTTGGGTGTATTTTGTGCATTCATTTGGGTGTATTTTGTGCATTCATTTGGGTGTTTTCAAATGATGATTGTTTGTCTTCCAGAATGGAGTCCAAAAAAAGAAAGAAGATTCAGGAGGATTCAGATTCAGAATCTGAATCAAATGATGAGTAATGTTCTGAAATTATTACTGCTTTCCTTTGGGTTTATTATCAAGATTTTATGTATTAACAGAGCGTCTCTTATTAACTTTTAGAAGCGAAGAATCATCACCAGTAGAGAAGCAAAAAACAAAGAAAAAGACTCAGAGAACACCACAAAAGTAAGCACTTCTTTGGATAGTATTTTCTGATCAATTTAATTTTGTATTTCTGATTCATACTTGTTTTTTTTTCCCCAGGACACAATCCAAAAAGAAAAAGGTCATTGTTGAGGATTTATCTCCTGAGCAAGCTCAATCCTATCATGGGTACAGTACTTTGTAAGCTATATTACCGTCTATCATCAAAATTATATTTGTTAACATGTTCTTTTATGCATGTACTGTCAGATCTGAAATTGGAACTGAAGAATTAGATGAATTCTTAAGGGAAAAGAATGAAAAATCTGCTGCACAGGGGTATGTCTTGTTGGGGTGTATATTTTAGATTTTAAGGTGTTTTCTTTGCTGATAATTGTTTCTTGTTTTCCAGGGAGAAGGAAGCTGACATGCGATCGACGGAAGGTCACTATGTCTCATTTGAAACGTAAGAAGCTTTATTTGATAAAATCTTATTATTCTGATTTAACAGTATGGTATTTTTTATGAAGAATATGTACTCTATTATGTTTAGAATACCGGACGTAAACTTAGGAAGTGATGATCCTTCGTCTCAAGGACACACAAATCAAAGCAGCATAAACAAACCAGCAGAGAGCATGTAATTTCTCTTTCTAATAATCGTTGCTTTTATTTTTTTATTACCTTCTACTTTTAATTCTGTATGTATTTTTTTTTAGAAAAAAAAGCCCTTTAATGTTTTATTCGAGAAAAAAAAGGCAGGAAAAAAAAGCAAAAACTGGAAGTATGTAAGTTCTCAAAAAACAAAGCCTGTCTTTCTTTTGAATGCTTCAGATGTATTTTTGACTTTCTTAGGGTGTATTTTAGGTTGAGTCTGGTTGAAGAGTCAGCCAGTGAGCCAGCTGAAGAGAACATGATGGTTGTGCGGGTAGAGACACAGTTGCAAACAGAAGCGCTTGCAATGTGAGTTTTTCAAGAAAATTTCAACCTTATAATCATTTTATTTTCGGGGGCTTTGTTAACCTTTTATTTTTCTTCTTGTTTAGAGTTCCGATTCAAGTTTGTCTACCACTATCCCAAACAACCACTGTGCCAGAAATTGAACTAACCCCTGTGATAGAAAATGAACCAACCCCTGTGCCAGAAATTGAACCAACACCTGAAAAGTCTCCAAGTGAAGAAAATAATGAAGGAACTACAAAAAGGTAAGGAATAGTCTTGGGTGTGTATTTAGTTACAGTTTGGGTGTATATTTCCCCTGTTGGGGTGTATATTTTCACAATTGATCTCTGACTAGTTTTTTTATAACCTGATTAATTTTATGTAACCCTGAAGCATTCCTGAACCACCCCAAAAACCTAAAGAAAGCACACCCACGCTTCCACCAGCTCCATCTAAAATGTAAGTTCATCAGAGTAAAATCAATGTTTTGTTATCATTCGTATATTCTTATTCTTAAAATACGTTATACATGATCACGCAGTAATCCAGCCCCAGAAGACGCTGCTGCGCTGATGATGATGGCACGGACAGCATCGTACGTTCCTAAAAAAGGTCAGATGCCATCATTCAGCCTTGGCTTGACTAATTCAAGCCAAGAAGAAGCAGCAATGCAGGAGCGGGCGGAAACGCAAGATGGAGAGAGGGCAAAGACTCCTGAAACCCCAAAACTGCTAGAACAATTAGGGGATCAGGTAGAAAAAATTGCAAGTGGTGGGGTGACAACAAAAGGAAAAAGTCCACAGATTCGAAAGGAAAGTGGCGGAGAGAGTTTCGAGAAGTTTAAAACTCATGCGAGGACGAATGAAAATACGGCTGACATGAAAGAGAAATGCTACATCTGGGCCACACGAGTGAAGACATACGAAAATGGACTAACTAATGAGTATGACACCGTGTGCACACTCAAAGCACAATATAGTTACATTTTATCAAAAATCCACCTCGCATCACTCGCAGCTGAAACGCATATAGAAGCTGAGGTAATATTACAATAACCTTAATGTTTTTATCACCAAAATTAACTGCAATGTTGATTGATGTAAATTGATTTCGGCATCTTTTTCTAGATTATCTCTGCCATGTGCCTCATCCTAAACTAGCAAAAGATTAAAAGGTTTCAAGAAGAAGTATATTGTCTCCCTCCTAATATTGTGGTAAGGGTTGCTTCAACGAATTTTGGGTGTATTTTCTGCATTCCTTTGGGTGTATTTGCTGTGTTAAATTGGGTGTATTTCATGTGTTCATTTAGGTGTATTTTATGTGTTCAATTGTGTGTAAGTTGTGTATTCATTTGGGTGTATTTTCTGCATTTGTTTGTGTGTATTTTCTGTATTCATTTGGTGGTTCACAATTTTTGCAGAACATGGCCATTGCAAATCATCCTGAAGGGGGTATTCTTACCGCCTAAAAATAATAAGCCATTCAGGGTGGAAGACTATCCAATATTTATACCCTTCTTGGACCTTAAAAAATTAGCATCGCATCGTTATGTAAGTTTTCATTTCTAAAACTTCTTATTACCATTCTTTACTTATAGGCCAAACAAACTAAAACAGTGTTCAATCTGGACATACTTCAGATTTTTGCACCTGTTTGTTATTCACAACATTGGTGGTTATGGTTGGCTGATACAAGAAAGCGGAAATTTTATATACTCGACCCAATTCACACGACATCTCCGTCCGATAAGAGAATGGCCCTAAATACATTCATTGTAAGTTGGTTCTGTGTTCTGTATTTTAATAGTTGAATGTATTTCTGTTCAATATAAGGTGTAAGTTTGTGCTCCTTTGGGTGTATTCCTTTATTAAATTTATTCATGTATTAATGATTTGTTTTGTGTTTTAAGAGATATGTAATTTCACGAATTAGAGTATATGATGGGGGGCACCTCTGAAGAGAAGGGACAAGGACAAGGAAATTGAACCGCCATACATTAACATCTCAGGCCAAAAGACAAGGTATAAATCTTTCACTCTGAAAATTAACCTTTCCAATATGTAATTTGTAATTTATTTTCTTGGTTTTCAGCTATGACTGTGCTATTTACATAATGAAGTGGCTTGAGATAATTCAGCCCAAAAACATTAAAAGGTTGAAGTATGAGTGGGACAATTGGACCCAGGTAAATGTGTTTAAAACTAAATAACTCTGTATTACTTTACTCAATTAACATGGTTGATTAAACAGAATATTCTTTTTAACTGTAGGACAAGGTGGACCACTTTAGAGTAGAATATGCTTTCCGGATTCTATTCCATGAAATGAATCAAGACAAAGCTGAAGCCATTAGGGGAAGTAATGCAATAAGACTGTCCAAGCCATCCTCATTGTTATTGAGTCCATATTGTCAGATAGATTCTAATGATATTGACACTAATTAATGTAACTATTATATAGTCTTGTAAGAAATTGAACAGATGATGTAAAAATTTGCCAATTATGAGTAAAACTCTCTCTGCTGTATTTAAAATGTCTGAATTACAGGTACTATAATATGAAGGAAAACATCAAACTAAATATACACCCATAACCTGACATTTTACACCGAAAGAAAGTTGAATATACACCCAAATATCTATCCCCTGATGATTTATCCCAAAACTCTAAACCCTGAAACCCTAAACCCAAACCCCTAAAACCTAAAACCCTAAACCCTAAACTATAAACCCTAAACCCTAAACCCTAAACCAACCAACCTACTATACACCCAGATCATTGATTTTTACACCCATAAGATCTCATTTTACACCCAAGGAAAGTTAAAAATACACCAGACTTCTATCCACTAATGCTTTATCCCTAAACCCTAAAACCTAAACCCTAAACCCTAAAACCCTAAACCCTAAGTAAAATGTGAAACACAAGAAAATTCAAAAATACACCAAAAAAATAGTTCTTTTACACCCATATTCTGTAACTATACACCCAAAAAGTTATCCGCTGCTACTGGTTCCCTGAACTGATAATTCATAACACGTCCTTGATATTGGCTTGAATTTGAACGCACCACTGATGCAGCAGCAAAGAGATTTAACTAGATATAATAAACTCACATATTAGCTAAACTATTAACGAGAAAATTAAACTCAATCACCACATATTTAAAGAACATCACTTTTACCTCGTTTAAAACTTTCGTTTTCTTCTTCTTTGGGGCATTTGCAATCTGTTTATCCAACTTTGAACCTAGCCTATTTTTGGGACGTCCTCTTGTTCGAATCCTTGGAGGGCTTTGAAGCTCGTTAACAGATTCCAAGTTGGCGTCTTCGTGAGATAAAGAATATGTCCCCTTCCTTTTGGCTTTCATTGATTCCATCTCAACCATGACGTTATCGTACGCACGGTGCATAATTGCAGTAAGCTCCTCCGATTCTGATGCAAATTCGCAAATATTTTGCGAACGAAAAACCAATTCGTCAAACCTCTTGCTTCTTGGCTCCAACAATGGCTCGTCGTGCTGCTCTTGATGTGTGTGTGTCGCCACTTTACCTTCTTGCTCCATCGTTCCAATATATATCTCGATGACATTTGGCTTACTCGTTCAAAACTTAACACACTTAGTGTGTGACGGCACAATATCCCTCTCGACTCAAATAATAAGCATTGGCATTTTACCTCGGCTGCTACTGAGTCATAAATAACCACAAACTTGTTGAATATTGAGCTGAAAACTTGTTCTCCGACTTCGTATACTGAATAGCCTAGAGCGAAATTCGTTAGTCTAGTGATGCAATTCGCCTTTCCTCTGAATTGTGCTTGGACTTTCCTAAACTTTTGATGAGTGTACACATCTTGAAACCGAGCTTCAATGGAGGATTTGGTTGCACACGGTATGACCGTATGAAAATCTGCAGCATCTGATTCTCTCTCTGCTTGCTCCCTGCTTCCGAGGCAATTATCGTATTGTTTGACGAATTGAATAAGCGAGCTGTTCCGGGTAATAAACTTGTTAAAAAATGAATGCATGCTCTCGCTCCTTTGTGTGCTTCTCATCCCTGCCCAGAAGTGGTGATCCAGATAGATTGAAACCCATATATGACGGTCTTCATAGAGATCTGCAGAAAACACCCAAAAACAGACTATAAATACACCTGAAAAAAATACAATTTACACCTCTGCTGCAGATTTTTAACAACATTAGCCACTTGTTGTCCACAAGACCAAAATTCAGCAGAAAATCATTCCAATTCCTATCAAATGAATCTTTACTATGAGAGTTCCAAACAACTTGGCTCAATTCTTGTTCTATTTCAGCATGTCCCTTGTACCCATTTAATTTGCTTGGGATCTTCTTCGTGATGTGCCAAATACACCAACGGTGAATTGTTGTTGGCATACAAGCCTCTATAGTCCTTTTCATTGACGCGCATTGATCGGTGAGAAACCCTTTCGGAGCATTTTCCCCCATGCAATGAAGCCAACATTGAAATAACCATTTGAACGACTCAATTTCTTCATTTTTCATCAAAGCACATCCAAGAAGTATTGACTGACCGTGGTGATTCACCCCAACAAAAGAACCACAAACCAAATTATACCTGAAACAAATTACGATATTGCAGAATGAAAATCATTACGTACACCCATATAATTAATTTATACACCCAAGGAAGATCCAATATACACCTCTGCAGCAGATTCATAGAACAAAATTAATTTAGCAGCATAAACAAGAACAGTATATTACCTGTTTGTATTGTAGGTGGTGTCAAATGAAATAGCATCTCCGAAATACTCAAAGGCAGCTCTGCTCCTTGCATCGGCCCAAAAAGCAAGCTTAATCAATTGATCGTCCTCGAGTTCGAGCTCGAAAAATAAATTCTGATTCTTCTCTTTCATTCTCAATAAATATTTCCCGAATTCCTTTGCATCTTCTTGTTCCGAAACATTCCGTACTTCTCTCGTGATGTAATTCCTCACATCTTTTTCAATAAAATTTAACTCGTGGTGACCCCAGCTGCCGCAATGTATGATTGGAATATTTTGCTTGGTCTGATACCGGCTTCCTCGTTATTATCTATTGTACGACGAACGGACATGCTTAGTTCCCTGTGCTGTTTGATCATCTCTGCTTGAGTTGGACAGCAAGCGTGTGAATGATGCAGCACGACCTTTGAAATGATCCAAGCACCAACATCCTTCAATGTGTGTATATAAATTCTTGCAGGACATTTTAAACCAGCTGTGGGATTTGTCTTCTCGGTCGGAGATATTTTAGATTTCCATTTTTCCTCTCTGCTACATGTGATCAATTGATTCTTAATTTCGTTTCCCTTTTTATTTGTGCTCCGAACTCTTGTAGAAAAACCTGCAGCCTTGGCATAGTCCTTGTAAAATTTTGCAGCATCTTCAAGGGTTTTAAAGGTCATTCCAATCTTGGGAACAAGCTGCTCATCAACAACAGAGAGGGGCTGCAAAAATATAACATGTTTAAAACAAGAAAATATTATAGAATTTCTGCACCTCATAAAAAAATAACAATCAAGGTAAAATACACCCCAAGGACTCCTGATCTACACCCGTTACTACAACAAGTCAACTAAAATAACAAGAAAAATCATAAACTGTAAATACACCCAAACTCCCCCTAAAATACACCCAAACTTCCCTAAAAATACACCCAAAAAGTTCTGATCTACACCCGAACGTCTGCTATAAATTGCAGATAATTAATCAAAACTAATACATTAGATTCAATCCACAGATTATGTTCACGCATTAATTTCACAGTCTATGTTCGTGAATTATTCAGCTAGACAATCATAGACGAATAACTGCATCAAATTCAGATTAATCTTAATTAACTGAATCTAAATCAAACCTCAGGAACTTCGTTCAATTCAAATTCAAAATCCACTTCGCCCTGATTGAGCTGACAATCTGAGGTTGAATCATCCATTATTTTCAAAGTTCGTTCAGATTTTGATTTCAGAAACCAGAAAATCGAAATAAAACGAAGCTAGAGTTACAGTGAGAGAAAATGAGGTGAATGATGACGAACAAAGCAGTGATAAATGCAGAAGAAAGAACGATCGAAAATACAGGGGAAAAACGCAAGAAGGAGAACGAAAAACTTAGCAGGAGATTCGTAGAAGATAACAAAATCTTTTGAAAATTGGAAAGTATATTATTTGCGCGTTAATTGATTTTGATTGATATAATGTTCTGTTATATAACGCGTGAGTTGTACGTAACAATTGGAGCGCATTTAGAATATTAGTAAGTTTCAAGACTTGTAACACTTATAAGAGTTAAACGCTTGTATGCTAAAATTAATCCTAATCAAATTTACTACGAAACTAGTACTTAATTAAAGTAATTATAGAAAAAGGTAAACCAATTATTCTAATAAAGTAACAAGAAGTAACAATAAGATAAGTGTTACATTTTTTAAAAGGTCATTATTATTTAAATATTAAAATTGATATCTAACACAAAAGAAAAATAACTTATTAATTTTAATTAAAAAATATTTATAATATATAATTAAAATTACCAATTAAAATTTATTAAATTACGATATATTGATATACTTAAAAACTTTCTTTTAATTTTAATTTCTGTTTTTCTTAGACTCTTATTGAAATCTCTTACATCTATCCTTACCTCAAGTTTATTAATCATGGCTGACGAAAAGTTGTTATCCCCTTGAATTAACCAAGCAAAGAATCTAGATTAGCACCTCTTTGACGACAATCTACTTTACAATATAATTTTCCAACACAAAAGCACATTTATTAATGAAAAGTAAATTAATATTAATCTTAATAACGCTGAAAATTATATCAATAGACAAAATTGTTAGTAAGTAAATGAACATAAATAATATAACTAAATTAAATAAAAAATATTTAAATATTTAAATCAATATAATCTTAATATTATAAATAAAGAATTAATTTAAATATCAGATTTTTATTTTTAATCAAGTACTTTAATAAAAGAATATTATAAAAAACTTAACAAGTTCTTAAAAGAATAAAAACCTTAAAAGTTAAAAATGTAAGAGGGGAAAACCTTTAATAAAACCAGCTGGTTGTTTGTGGTGAACAGCTGTCGTCATTGTGTACGCAGCTATGACGCGGTATTACGTTGCTGGAAAAATATCATTCCACAAACCACTGCACCAGCCCCACGTTTTCCATCTCCCTCTTTCCTTCTTTTTCTTCTATAAAGCCTAACTTTTCCAACCTGCTTAACCTTCTTTGGATTCTCCATCTCAACAACCCTAATCTCTGAAAACCACCCGGTTCTCGAATTTTCCGTCGTTAATTTTCTCAGCTTTCTTTCTCGATCTTCCCTTTCATTCAATTCCCTTCTTTAATTGCGTTTCTCCCTTGAAAGATTGTCTCTCTCTATCTCAGATCTGATCTCCAATCTAGGGTTTTAGCATCTTCTCCCTTGTTAATCTGATTCTGTACAATTTCTAGGGTTCAAAGCATAGGGATTTTGCACAAAATTTCAATGTTTATGGAGTTTCTATGACCCTCTCTAACCCCATGCGTCGGATTCGTCTCCTTCACTCCTTCTCGGTCGTCTTCCTCTACTGGTTCTACGTTTTCTCATGAACTCACCCTCAGCACGTTGATAATCTCTCTCTGTTATTTAGTTTTAGCTAGCTGATCCCGATTTTTCTTAGTCTAAAAAACAAAGAACAGAAACCCTAATTCCCTTTTGACAAAACGCTAGTTTCATCGATAAGAACCAGAAAGAAGAAGACGTAAGAGAAGGAGTTGAAATGGCTTCAGTTTACCGCAATTCGAGCTCAGGATCGGAGGGCGGAGAGCCCGTGATGGATGAGAGGAAGAGGAAGAGGATGCTGTCGAACCGCGAATCGGCGCGGCGGTCGCGGATGAGGAAGCAAAAGCAGCTGG
>NC_029793.2:21765043-21791292 GCF_000816755.2 Arachis ipaensis
TTAAGATGAAGGAGGAATCTTATGCAGAGATTGAATCCTCAAACGGCGTCATCAGGGCTCAGATCACGGAGCTTGGGGACAGGCTTAAGTTCCTCAATTCCATCCTCGAAATTGCTGAAGTCGTAAGCGGCGGTGAGCTCTCCGTTGATTTACCGGAGATTCTGGATCCTCTCATGAAGCCTTGGCAGATTCCTTACCCATTTCAGCCAATCATGGCTTCGGCAGACATGTTCCTGCATTGAAGTGTTACAGAATTATGTTGGTGTTTGGCAGAGAAGCTCCTGCTCGGATGTGTGGGTAGTTTAGTAATTTAGTTTGGGATTCTTGTGTCGCCATTGGGTGGTAGTTTTAAAATAAAAAGGGGGCTTCAGTTTGGGGTTGTGAAAGTGTTCGGAATGATGATGAGTGCCAATGTCATGTCTGTGAATTATATGTATCTGCTTGTGATGTTCTCTGGGTTCAGTTATATGCGATGTTCTGTTTCATTAAATGGCATTGTCTTGTTTTGTATCTGTATTATCATTGTTAATTGGAAATGATGTTCTCTTCTTACGCTTTCTTTTTTCTTTATTCTTCATAAGTTTTTCTTCTATGTGAGTAAACTCTAGTTAGTTCTTCTTTTGGGATAACCCTTAGGCTATCGGCTATGTGTGATTGGAAGAAAAGAAATTATAAAAAGATGTTTCTTTTTTTTTTTTTTTTCTTCAAATAAACATAGTCTCAATGTTTCATAAATATTCTTACTAGGGGGAGCAATTTGTTTTGATAACAATAATTGTATGTCTTTTTGTTTTTTTTTATAGAAGAAAACTTTTATTTAAGAAAATAGTCAAAGGACACTTACATATTGTAGAAGAAACATTAGATATGAAACTAAACAAAACAAAAAAAAAAACTAAACAAAAAAATGGATAAGTTTTATGACACTTGCATATTGTAGAAGAAACATTAGATATGAAATTAAACAAAAAAATGGATTTGTAGAAGAAACATTAGATATGAAATTAAACAAAAAAATGAATAAGTTTTATGTTGAACTATTGTCTGAGAGCAGGAGCAAAGTTCAATTACAAAGAATTTTATACAAGAGAAACAGAGAAACAGAGACTCGTTACAATATCTTTTGTTTCTAAATTACACCGGAAGTGTTGCACTATAGAAGTTTATCTTCTCTTCTTTTTAAAATCGATCTAAGTGCTATCTGAAATTGTAAATATTTATATAGATGAAATGTTCTCGTTGTATCTTCATCCCGAACTTATGAAAACATCACTAACACACCCATAAAGGGATCAATACACCACAAAAGAAGAGCGAAACACCACAAAAAGGTTATTTAACTTAAATATGAATCTTAGATCTAGATCTCTAGAAATAGAAAACAACAAAATAAACAAGCAACAACAGAATAAACAGGGAGAAACAAAAGAAAAGGGTTGCAAAGAAAAGAAGAGAAGGCATGTGATAACAAAAAAATGGTAGTAAAGGGTTGTGACCGGCGAAAAGAGAGAAAAGAGAGAGGTGATGAGAATGTGACTCGTGAGAGTGAGAGTGAGACACTGAGAAAGGAGATATGAATGGTTTGGGAGGAAGAGAAAAGAGAAGGGGACAGAAAGGAAAAAGGGAAGAGGTTTTCCAGGGGAGAGGAGTAGTAGAAGAGAGGAGGAGGGCCATTGCAACCCAGACTGAAGCAACGGTAACGGCTCTCTGAAAGCTTCAAATCTGTTTCCTTTGCGTGAGAGAGAGAGCTTAATTGTATGTTGTATTCACAATGTTACAATTTAGAAGAGAAAAATTAACCGAATTTATAGCGTGATGTTTCAACTTTTAATGAAACATTTTTGGGATAAAAATCTAAAAACGCAATACGTTTTGAGCTATATACATTTTTGTTTTTTTTTTATTTTCAGTATTTTCTATTTTTTAAATTTTGTAAAAAAATAAATAAAATAATTTTATTTTCTATTTTTATCATTTATTTTTATTTTTTTAATAAAATTCAAAAAATAAAAAATACTAAAAATAAAAACGCAAATCAAACATACCCTTAATTGTCATTTATTTTGTCGAAAAAGTACTTTTGAAAAGAAATATTACTATTCTTTATGCATTTACGGTCTGTATATGCTCCCTTTTATATTCTGCATGACAAATTAACAATTAGTATTTGTTCTGGACTCGAAAATCTCCAAAAACTAATGTCTTATAAGTATAATTGTGTATACATTTTAACAAAACGTTATGCTGCTACACACATAAGTCCTAGGGTATTAAAATTGGATAGTTGAAACTTGAAAGACAATACCCCTCATAAGAATTCATTGGCAGTTGTGGATTTGTTGAATATTAGTCATATTGGAGTTCAAGACAAATAATTTGGCTTATCTTCCATGGTATATCATTCTAAAAAGTCTACTTTTGATTTGATCGAAGATAAGGTTAAGAAGAAAATACAAGTGTGAAAATAGTGATTATTATCTACTGAAGGGAGATATGTGTTAATTAAAGCAACAGTGAAAAGTCATATTTATTTATTCTCTATCTTATTTTCAACAGTCAGATACTCAAAAACATTCATAGTATGCTAAGTTAGTTTTGGTAAGGGTAAAAAAGTGAAAAACATAAAAATAGTAGACTTTGACTTTAAAGATTTTTGAGTTCAGAACTTGGTTTTACTAGCAAAATAATCCTAAAAACTTTCTATTCAACTCCACTCTCGCCTTCTTAAAGCAAGAGGAGTGTATTGGAAGGTCGTAAAATGATTGAAAAGGAATTGGTTGAAAGATTGAAGCTGGTGACACCACTAGGGTCTTTCAAGATCCTTGACTCTCTCCTCCTCATTCTTTCTGTATCCCTCCTTTAGCTATGATTAATCCTTCCACCCAACTTGTACCATAGTCAAAGATTTAATGTTATTGAATAGAACTTGGAATCATAATTTAATTCATCGATCAGAGAATTTTGCCCACAAAAATTAGTGAAAGGGAATGATAAATTTGGAATCAGAATTTAATTCATAAATCAGAGAATCACTTGTCTCAAAGGAAGAGTGCCATGTCGCTTGTCTTAATCACAATTACGCAAGTGGGACTGATGAACGGATTTCTGCCGGTAAAGAATTTTATAAAAATAATCGCGTTAGTAGTATAATTTTTAAACCAACAGAGAATCCTTTCGTACAAAAGTTTGGTTGTCACAAGTAACAAAAACCAATAAAATTTATAACCGAAGTATTTAAACCTCGGGTCGTCTTCTCAAGAAATTACAGGGAAGTATGATTTATTATTGGTTATGGAAAAATGTATGTTTTTGGATTTTTGAAATAAGGAACAAGTAATTTAAATGACAAGAAAAATAAATTAATAATTATAAAAATCTCTTGGCAAGGTATGAAAACTGGACGTCCTATCCTAGTTATTCTTATCAATTGTGATGAGAATTAGATTTTGCTCCCACTTTGTTAACCTCTAACTATGAAGGTAAGTTAAGTGGATAAATCAATTTGATCCCTCAGGTCCCAATCAATTCCTAAGAAAAGACTAGAGTTATTAGAATACAAATCAACTAGCAAAGATAACAATCATCAATCACAATGAGTTTGATAACTCAAGTGTCTCCAATTACTTAACCAAAACAAAAAGGGAGAAAATCTACTTGAATAAAAATGCCTTCAGATGGGAAGCAACAGTAACATAAACAAAAGAAAGAAATCTTAAATCTGAAATTCCTCAAATTACATTAAATAGAAATTAAAATCTAACATAAAGTTCATAAGCCAAATTGAAAAGATAACTAACAATTAAAATAATAAAATAAATAAAAGTAGAAAATAAATTAAAGGAATATTAAACCTGTGATTGAAAAGAAGTTGCCTAAATATAATAGAAATCCTAAATCCTAATCCTAAGAGAGAGGAGAGAACCTCTCTCTCTAAAAGTTACATCTAAAACCTAAAATTATGTATAAATGAATGTTGTGTGAATTGTTCCATGATGAATGGATGCATTCCCCCACTTTATAGCCTCTAATCTGTGTTTTCTGGGTCGAGAACTGGGTCAGAAACAGCCCAAAATTCGCTGTTTCGAATTCAAACACGCTGATTTTCGCAGAAGTGACGCGTCCGCATGATGCACGCATTCGCGTCACTTATCCTCGGAGCAATTATGGAAAATTATATATCATTTTGAAGCCCCGGATGTTAGCTTTCCAACGCAACTAGAACCGCATCATTTGGATTTCTGTAGCTCAAGTTATGACCGTTTGAGTGCGAAGAGGTCAGGGCTGACAACTTTGCAGTTCCTTCAGCTTCTTGTATTCCTTCCACTTTTGCATGCTTCTTTTCCATTCTCTAAGCCATTCTTGCCCTATAATCTCTAAAATCACTTAACACACATATCACAGCATCGAATGGTAATAAGAGAGGATTAAACATAGCAAATATAAAGCCCAAAGAAGCATGTTTTCAATCATAGCACAAAATCAGGAAGGAAATTGTAAAACCATGCAATTAGTATGAATAAGTGTGCAAAGACTTGATAAAAACCACTCAATTGAGCACAAGATAAACCATAAAATAGTGGTTTATCAACCTTCCCATACTTAAACATTAGCATGCCCTTATGCTAAGCTCAAGAGAAGTTATAAAGGAGTGAAGAGGAGTGGTAGGATGTATGAAATGTAACCTATCTATATGAATACAACTATATGCTAAGATGTTTCTATCTACTTGATTAAAAGTAAACAAATTTTTCAAGACAAATATAAATCAGATTTCACTAATTCAAATTATACAATAAAAGACAAGTAAACTTATAAGAAGATAGCTCATGAAAGTAGGGAACATAGAATCAAGCATTGAACCCTCACTGGTAGTGTATATGCACTCTAATCACTCAACTGTATAGGGTAATCACTCCACTCTTCTCTAGTCATGCTTTCTAAAACTTTGTTCTTCATCTAACCAATCAACAAATATTTAATGTATCAATGCAAACATCATGAGGTCTTTTCAAGGTTGTAATGGGGCTAAGGTAAGGGTGAGGATATATGTATGGCTAAGTGAGCTATAAATTGAATCCTTGACTAACCCAAGCTTTTACCTAACACACATACACTCTCTATGTAATTCTAAAATCATGCCTAGCTACCCAAAATTCCCACTTTTGCATCACATACTCATGTATCAACTTTTCTTTTAATTTTATCACATATGCATTGATCTTTTTATTAACTTAACTTTGCATTGGGGTAATTTTGTCCCCTTATTTATTTATTGAATATTTTTAGATTTTTTTTTTTAAATAGAAAAATAAACATAACTTATCAATGCACATGGATTTTTAATTTTTCTGGTCTCACATGAGTAGGTACCCAAATTTCCAATATTTTATCAAAGTAAAAACATAACACATTCCCTTATTAACCCATGTTCTCACAGTTTTCCCACACTTAATTGTTACACAATCTCTATCTTAAGCTAACCAAAGATTCAATTGGGGTATTTAATTATTTTTCCGCTTAAGGCTAGTGATGTGGTAAAATATAGAACAAATGAGGATTAATAAACTCAAAGTGGCTAACAAAGATAAATGGAAGGGTAGGCTATTTGGGATAAGTGAGCAAAAACAAATGATGGCCTCAGTCATATGCAAGCATGTAAATACACTAAATAATGGACGTATAGAATGGAACAAAGCAAAGATTGTAATCATAGGGAAGAAGACACACAATAATTAAAATTTATGGTTAAATAATGTAACCATATAAATAAGCTCAAAATCTCACAGGTTGTGTGTTCTTAATTAGCTATAATTCATGTTCCAATTTACAATCTTCAAATAAGTTTAACACAAAAAATTTTTCAATTTAAATTAGTGAAATACTATAAAAATTTCTTGAAAAAGAAAATATTACTTCAACCAAGTAGAAACTAAATGCATAAAATCAAACAAACATGCAATTAAATATGCAAATGCAACAATGAATTAACAAAGAAAATAAAACATTGGTGTTGAGAAGAAAATAACTAACCCATGGAAGTCGGTATCGACCTCCCCACACTTAAAGATTGCACCGAGATGTGCAAGTGGACGGGTTTCTCCAACTAATACTTTTCTCTAAAGATTGTGCTGATGGACTTGTTTGTCTTCCCATTTAGAAGCTTTTCCTTTTTCTTCTTTGGTGGCCATCCTGAAAGAAGAGAAAAAGGAAGAAAAGTAACCCAGAAACAAAGATAGAAAACAAATAAAGTATGGGTGGGTTAATACCAAATAATGAGGGTCTCAATTACATAGTTGTTACAACATGCAAGTGAGAAAATAATAGAAGCACGTGGCATATCAATAGTGCAAAAATTGTAACAAAGGGAAAATTAAAAGAGTGTGGGTAATGCAAGATAGTATAAGCTCATGTCAATGCAAAAGTAATAAAAGTATCATAAAAGATGAGCATTGACTTAAATAATATTACCCAACAGTGGAAAACAAGTCACTAAGCACCAAAATAATACCAGAAAAGATATAACAGCTGAGTATGAACAAGTAACACCAATGTAAAAAGAATAACTTTAGAAAAGAAAATAAAAATATGCACAAAAATTAAATAAAATAGAATAAAAGTGAAGAGGGATGAGAGGTCAAAAAGACTTGCTTAAAAATAAAGTAAGAAGGGAGGAAGAAAGAATAAGAAAAGATAGAAGAAAGAAGAAAGAAGAAAGAATGATAATAGAAAGATAAGTAGGATTGGAGAAGAAAAGATAGGAATTTTGGCGTTGATCTGGATAAACTGTGCGTTGCACGCGACGCGGACGCGTGGGTCACGCGATCGAGTGACTTGATTTGTGCTAGTGGCGCGAGAGCAGCCTCGCGTTCGCGCAACTCTCTGTCTCAAACGCATATTGCCAAAATTCAGGGTGACGCGTGCGCGTGGGTGACGCGCACGCGTGAATGGCCTTTCTTTTAAAAATGAGGCGGACGTGTGGGGCACGCGTTCGCGTGGTAGGGCTTGTGCTTCTAGCATGGTTCCAATCCCACTCCATCATAACTTACTGCCATACACCCATTTACGTCGATTTCACAGAGCCACGCGTTCGCGTGGGTGATGCAGATGCGTGGGAGGCTATTTCGCAAACGACGCGAACGCGTCAGCGACGCGGTTGCGTTGTGCCTAAGGCACGCCTCCAGCCACACTTTCGCGTGACTTTTTGTTCACTTTTCTTTTCTTCCTAATGCACCTGTGACGCGGATGCGTCAGCGACGCTTATGCGTCGCGTGCGTGTTTTTTTTAATGCAAAAAATACAGAATTTAGAATGCAGATGCTTATGCAAAATTTATGAATGACCACTAATAAAAATAAAAATAAAATAAAATGAAATTAAGAATAAAAATGAAAGATTATACCATGGTGGATTGTCTCCTACCTAGCACTTTTAGTTATTGTCCTTAAGTTGGACATTTGGTGAGCTCCCTGTTATGTTGGCTTGTGCTTGAACTCATCCAGGAATCTCCACCAATGTTTGTAATTCCAATGGCCTCCGGGATCCCAAACTAGGCGTAGAAAGCCTTCAAACAGGTTAAAGCAAGTGACAAGGCCCCAAGAGTGTTGATTTCTAGACTGAATTCCGGGGTCCCAGACCTTGCCTTTGCACCCGTCTTCTTGTTGATCATCATGATTCCATCCGGGTGGCACGCAATTGAAATTCTCACTGAGACATCCAAGCAGCTTCCTAGACCCATTCAATTGAGAATTGTACCAACCTTTGTACTTCAATTTGGAGCATGCAACTATATTGAACCTTGCATGAGAATTCCTACCACTAACCATCTCCCGCTTGCTCTTATAGCCACAAAGAGCTCTAAGCTGACCATCTGTCTCAAGCAAAGCATATTCAAGTGAGCTAATTAAGGTTAGAGATGAGAGATTTACCCACTTGAATGAAGGAATGGATGGTGATGGCATTGGGGGAGAGGTCTCCAATAACTTTGGCAAGGTGATTTCCAGCTCAATTCCCTTGATTTCTTTCTTGACAACTTCCATCTCTTTGCGAGCTTCTTCAATATCAACCTCTTCCTCTTGATAGCTTTCTTCAAATTCGATCTCTGCTTCATTGTTCACCAAGGGCATGGGAGGCTGTGCTTCTTCTTCTTTAATCTCCATGTCAAATTCAATGGGAGAGGATTCAATTGTAGATAAGAATTCATCAATGATTGAATCCATCTCTTGATCAACCTCTTCAAAGTCTTCAACCATGATATGCCTTGGAGGTTGTACACCCTCATCAACATCAAATTCAAACTCCTTAGAAGGGGGTTCTGTGACTTGAGGGTCCCATGGACGTTCTGCATCTCCTAAGTCCTCGACCACTTCTTTCTCTTCAACGATTACGGCTTCCTTTAATTGTTCCAATACAAAGTCATGCTGCTCACTGTCCACCGGAGCTTCTAGCTTCTCCTTCATGCTGCGTTCTTCAGTAGATTCTCCACATGAAGCCATGGGGGTTCCTTGAGTGTCCGAATGTCGGGAAGGTAATCGATTGATCGCTTGATTCAATTGTCGAAGGGTTGCATGAAATTTTTCCACTGTTTCCTTGAGACAATCCTTTGATTTTTGTTGCGCTTGGCTATCATAAGTAGGACCATAAGGATCTTGGATTGGTGGATATGGATATGGTGCATATGGAGGTGGTGGTTCTAAGTATGGCTCATAAGGTGGTTGGTATGGTGGATATGGGTTAGGGTCATATAGAGGTGTTTGGTTGTATGGGGCTTGTGAGTATGGTGGTTCAAAGGTATGTTGGGGAGGCGGTTTATAAGCATATGGTGGGTTTTGTTGGTAACTACAAGGGGTCCACCATATTCATCATCTTGGTACGCTTCCTGGAATAGTTATTGACCATAGTAATTTAGTGGAGGTCGGTTGTCACAGAGGGGTCCACCATAACTATTGTCTTGGCATGCATTGTAGAATGGTCGTTGTCCGTGGTATCTTGGAAGGTGTTGTTGCCGAAAGGGTTGATCAGATCCTCGTGACTCCTTCCAACTGTGATTGTTTCGACCTTGATGCATGTTCCTGTTATAATTTTCATTCCTTGCAATAACATTAGAACCAAACTCAAAGCGACGGGGTGAGAACTCATAGTAACTAATAAAAATTAAAAACAAAAACAAATAAACAAGCAAAGGAAAATAAAATAAATAAGAGAAAAGGTTTGAAAAAGATTTTTAAGATTAAAAAAAGATAAGATAAGTTAGGTAAGAGAAGATAAGTTTTTAAATTAAAAGGTTTTGAAATTTAAATTTTTGAATTTGAAAATTAAATTTTGAATTTTAAATTTTGAAATTTGAATTTTGAAATTTGAAATTTGAAATTTTGAAATGTGAATTTTGAAAAAAAGTCAACAATATAAGATAAAGATTTGAAGAAAATTTAAATTTTGAAAAGGTTTGATTTTTAAAAATTTAAATTTTGAATTTTGGAATTTAATTGAAATTTGAAATTTAAATTTGAAATAAGATAAGATAAGATTTTGAAAAAGATATGATTTTTGAAAAAGATTTGAATTTTGAAATTTAAAACTAAGATAAGATAAGATAAAAAAAATTTAAAATAAAAATCTGATTTTTTTTTTCGAAAAAATCAATTTAAAAGTAAATATTTACAATAACCAATAATAAAGCACACGTTTGCAATTCCCCGGCAACGGCGCCATTTTGACGAACGGATTTCTGCCGGTAAAGAATTTTATAAAAATAATTGCGTTGGTAGTATAGTTTCTAAACTAACAGAGAATCCTTTCGTGCAAAAGTTTGGTTGTCACAAGTAACAAAACCCAATAAAATATATAACCGAAGTATTTAAACCTCGGGTCGTCTTCTCAAGGAATTGCAGGGAAGTATGATTTATTATTGGTTATGGAAAAATGTATGTTTTTGGGTTTTTGAAATAAGGAACAAGTAATTTAAATGACAAGAAAAATAAATTAATAATTATAAAAATCTCTTGGCAAGGTATGAAAATTGGACGTCCTATCCTAGTTATCCTTATCAATTGTGATGAGAATTGGATTTTGCTCCCACTTTGTTAACCTCTAACTATGAAGGTAAGTTAAGTGGATAAATCAATTTGATCCCTCAGGTCCCAATCAATTCCTAAGAAAAGACTAGATTTATTGGAATACAAATCAACTAGCAAAGATAACAATCATCAATCACAAGGAGTTTGATAACTCAAGTGTCTCCAATTACTTAACCAAAGCAAAAAGGAAGAAAATATACTTGAATAAAAATGCCTTCAGATGGGAAGCAGCAGTAACATAAATAAAATAAAAGCAAAAAATCTTAAATCTGAAATTTCTCAAATTGCATTAAATAGAAATTAAAATCTAACATGAAGTTCATAAGCCAAATTGAAAAGATAAATAACAATTAAAGTAATAGAATAAATAAAAGTAGAAAATAAATTAAAGGAACATTGAACCTGTGATTGAAAAGAAGTAGCCTAAACATAATAGAAATCCTAAATCCTAATCCTAAGAGAGAGGAGAGAACCTCTCTCTCTAAAAGCTACATCTAAAACCTAAAATTATGTATAAATGAATGTTGTGTGAATTGTTCCATGATGAATGGATGCATTCCCTCACTTTATAGCCTCTAATATGTGTTTTCTGAGCCGAGAACTGGGTCAGAAACAGCCCAGAATTCGCTGGTTTCGAATTCAAACACGCTGATTTTCGCAGAAGTGACGCTTCTGCGTGATGCACGCGTTCGCGTCACTTATCTTCGGGGCAACTATAGCAATTATATATCATTTTGAAGCCCCAGATGTTATCTTTCTAACGCAACTAGAACCGCATCATTTGGACCTCTGTAGCTCAAGTTATGACCGTTTGAGTGCGAAGAGGTCAGGGCTGACAGCTTTGCAGTTCCTTCAGCTTCTTGTATTCCTTCTACTTTTGCATGCTTCCTTTCCATTCTCTAAGCCATTCCTGCCCTATAATCTCTGAAATCACTTAACACACATATCACGGCATCGAATGGTAATAAGAGAGGATTAAACATAGCAAATATAAAGCCCAAAGAAGCATGTTTTCAATCATAGCACAAAATCAGGAAGAAAATTGTAAAACCATGCAATTAGTATGAATAAGTGTGAAAAGACTTGATAAAAATCACTCAATTGAGCACAAGATAAACCATAAAATAGTGGTTTATCAGGGACAAAACTCACAACCTTGTCAATCAAGAATTACTTTTCAATCGTAATTACCATCAACCAAAATCATCTTCATTATCATAATCATAATTACAATCAAACATATCTATAATCATACTCAAGTCGTGAGCGGGATAAAACTACTATTCTCATTGTAGGCAGGACAAAACCACCATCTCCACATCCATACTGTAACACTGAGCAAGCAGGACAAAATTTACATCCTTGCATCTACCAGGTGCAGGTGTCTTATAAATTAAGTCTTTATCGAAAAATGACTCATTAAAATTCATCTTATCTACCCCCAACAATAAATATAATCATTATCAACCAAACCCATTATCCTCGTTAGATTCACCATTAGTTGCTAGTATATATATCTCATTCATAGTATAAGCCTCGTATAAACCCTCACTTTTTGACGTAAGCCTCTAATACAATTTTACTCAACCATAATCATAATCTGACCCAATCATAACCCCATTCGCCTATCAATTAATCAATGCCATTATCTCGTGAGCGGAACTAAGCCACCGTCTTTCCCGTGGGCAGGACGAATCACTATTTTCACAACAATTTCATCCGACTACCCAAGAGTTTATCCAGAAATTACTCAATTCAATTTATTATATTATTTTTCAGTATTCAATGCTTAAAAATTAGTTATTCAACTCCATACGAAATTTTAAGGGGGCTATAAACATGTTGGGAAGGCTAAATAGTTCAGAAATAACATTTCAACAAAAATAGGGAAGTCGTGTGTACACATGCCTTGTGCATATGTGCGGAACTTGGATCGGTTCTTACAAGAAGCTGGTATCGTGCATATGCATGCATCGTGCGTACACGCGGAACCTGGTTCGGCCACCAATTTTGCATAATTCAATTTTTAACACTAATTTTCAAACTTGTATAACTTTTGCTACAAAATTCATTTTTTCTTCCGTTCTTCGATAGTTTTAAAGTACACATCTCCAATTTTAATTCAAGATCAATTTCATTCAATTTTAAGCTCCAAAAACCAAGTTATATCCCATCAAAATTTACTAAAATGACCAAATTACACAGTTTTCTGCACAATTCATTTATAACATTTCTTAAACCCTTCTCTTTTAACACCCATATCAATCAACCACATGCATCATTTACACGCAGTTATCAATCTTAATTTCCAAAATCACATAATTTTTATTCAAACCTCAAAATCAACAATTTTAATCAAATACCCAACTTTTATCTCATTCTTAATCCTCCCAAACAAACATCAATCAACAAATCTAATTTCATACTTCATCGACAATTATTCAATCACAATAATATAGCACAACACAATTAACTTTTTCAATACCTCGATTGATGCTTGTAACTTACTAAAGGGTGTACCTCACCCAATCACAGCCACAGGCCCAAAATTCATTTAACCATCCATAATCAATCAAGCCACAACACCTCAACATATATCAACGAAATAGAATTCACCCAATTAACCAAGGCTTTTGGCCACAAATTTATTCAACATTTACACTAAGCCAATGTCATCAATAATACCAATTATATCAATTCAACACTATCTTAAGGTCATCTAACCTAAGTTTTCACATTATATGGTGTTTACTTGAAACCGAAATCCATACCTTTGTTGACCGCGATTTCTAATCTTGTGAACCTTTCTTCGTTCACCCAAGCCTCCACTAAATCCTCACCAATCGATCCACAAAATCAACTCGCACCAAAATCAAGCCAAGCAATCCATTCCACTCCAAATTCAAGCCAACCAAAAATGCAAAAATGGATGAAATGGAGTAAGGTTCTCATGATTACTCACCACAAAAGTTTTATAAAAATGAAGAGGATAATGAAATGAACGCGTGGCCGCAAACGGATTATCGATCGGAGCTCTGGTTTGGGAGAAAAGTGAATTTGAAGATGGAAGTGAATAGTATTTTGGGATTCTCTCTATATATATATATCTCTCTCTCTCAAATGAATTGAATTTAGAATGGATATTTAAAACCACTAAGTGAGGAGCATTTTTGTCCTTTCGCCCATTGGCTCTGCTTAAAGCCAAAATTTTAAAGATAAGTGTTTTGGTTTGTTTATTCTAAATATTTTTCTAGTCAATTCTACATTTTTTATTTTTTTCATATGCAGTACCGGACAGACTTAAGCTTGTACAGTTAATTCTAAGCCGGTATGCGTTTTTTTACAAATAATTACATTTTTGCGCTCCAATTAATTTATGGTTAAATTACACAGTTGGTCCCTACACTTTAAAAGTTTATAATTGGGTCTCTAAAGAGAATTAAAATTTTCAATTTAGTCCCCGCCGTTCAAAAAGTGTTTGATTTAACAGAATATTCTCAGCATATTCTCTATTTTAAACGTATGAGCTGCACATGTTTGACAATAGGGACCAATTTATAATTTTAGTGAAAGTATGGGACCAACCATATAATTTAACCATTTAAAAATGACCAAAAACTCCCTAGGGTATCTGAACCCACTCCGCCCCTCCCCACCTCTCTCACGCTCGCTTTCTCAACTTCCAAAACGACACCCCAACCCAGTGCTCTCTGTCTCTCACCTCGGTTCACCGTCGCCGCGCCGAATCCACCGTATTTGTGCTCACGAGTTGAGTCTCGCCTCCTTCCTCCATCTCGCCTCTCTCTTCTGGCAACTTTTTCTTCTCTTCCAATCCCAATATTGAACATTGATAAATAGAATAGAACAATTCCAATCTCAAACATGCTCAAAGCAAATAATTCAATGTCTAAGAAGAAAATAGCAACAAATCAACATAAAAATAGCAAATCAATTTATCAATGGATTTGGCGCGGCGACGAAGGCGAGAGGCACGGCGATGGTGAGTCGAGGTGAGAGACAAAGAGCGATGGAGTTAGGGTGCCATTTTGGAAAGTGAGAAAGTGAGAGTAAGAGAGCTGGGGAGGGGCAGGGTGGGTTTAGATAGCCTAGGGAGTTTTTGGTCATTTTTAAATGGTTAAATTACATGGTTGGTCCCCATACTTTCACTAAAATTGCAAATTGGTCCCTATTATCAAACATGTGCAGCTCACATGTTTAAAATAGAGAATATGCTGAGAATACTCTATTAAATCAAACATTTTTTGAACGGCGGGGACTAAATTGTAAATTTTAATTCTCTTTAAGGACTCAATTACAAACTTTTAAAGTGTAGGGACCAATTTACAATTTCACTAAAAATACAAGGATCAATTGTGTAATTTAACTTTAAATTTTTAAGTTAAATCTTCACTAATAAAATCTCAAATTATAAATTTTAAATTTTTAACTCAAACTGGGCAATTTAAACCCTTTTTAACTAAATTTTAAGTATATAATTAACTAGTTAATATTTTTTCGAGTCTTACAATCAGATTGCAAGGATTTAATTTTAAATCCAATGTGATTTTTAGTTTGATTTTTAAACAGAACAAAGGCTTGATGAACCTGTCCTTTGGAGTGCAATAAATAAATTGAGGTGTATATTGTGAATGCATCAATGAAGAAGACACAGTAAATAAATCCATGATAAGATGAATTTGGAGAAGGGCCCATACATCAGTATAGATCATTTCAAGAGACATATTAAATTGGAAATAATCAGTAATGAAAGGCAAGACATGCCTTTTTTCCATTCAACAACATCTACACAAGTCTGTGACATTTATTGATTTATCAACCTTATATTTATAAGTTGATAAGATAGACTTTACAGTTTTTGATGAAGCATGTCCAAGTCTATCATGCTAAGTAGAGAAAGAAGATTTATTTGCAGCAAACACATAAGGAGAAAAATAAAAAAAAATTAGAAACAGAAGGAGTACAATTAGATAACTACACAACAGGTACAATGTTAACAACATTGATTTTTGCACCAGAAATATCATAATTCAGCAAAGAATCATCTTTAGAAGATTTTGTAGTAGCTATAGCAACATGTTAAAATTGATAGACGCCCTTCTTAGGCACTCCTTTGAGCAGAATCTGCTGAGTGCCCTGAGATTTGACATAATAGCAATTAGGATAAAATTCAAAATAGCAATTATTGTCTTTAGCAAATTTATGAACACTAATGAGATGTTCAGACATTTGAGGAACATGAATAAGGTTTCTTAGCAAAAATTTTCGATGATTTTCAAGATAAATTAAATATCCATGACCTATATGAGAAATTTGAGTACATGTACCATTACCTAATAAAATTTGATCTGAACCTGAAAATTGCTGTGATTAGATGAGACTGGTCTGGTGTAATGTGGTGTGATGCACCTGTGTCAGAATATCAATTATTTTCAGAAAGATTGGAAGAAGTTGTCATGAAGGTTCTTGGATTTTGAAATTCAGAAGATGATGGAGCTGGAAGAGATGCAAGATTTTGATTATTGATGGTTGAAGAAGTCTATGCAGAATATTAATGATCAAACCTATGATAACACACTAATGCTGTGTGTCCAAGTCTCCCACACACTTGACATTGAGGTCTAATGAATGAAGAATTTTGAAATCTAGATCCCCGAGCAAAACGTCTATCAGCACCTCTTGATCTTCCTCTTTGATTATTTCGACCAAAACCTCTTCCAAAAGGATCTTTTGCCATGCTTGATGAGCATAAGCACAGCGTAATACTTTGTTTATGATGGAAGTTTTCAGGATGACAGAAGCCATGTCATCAAGTATTGATCCTTTGCCTTCCATTTTTTGAAGGCTACTGATTCTGTGTTTGATTCCCTCTCAGCTTCTGCTGAGAATTTTTGTGGAATTTTGTCTGGGTTGAGATGATCTTCAAGTGAATTCGCACAAAATGCATGAAGCGCTGGCTGCTGCCATGATTTGAAGGAACGATTTCTGCAATGGATCAATTCAAGCTCTTGATACCATATTGAAATTCAGACTTGATGAAATTGGTTTGGATATTGAACAAGAAGAAGTAGAGAAACAGCAAAAGAAAGCGATTTCTTCTATCATAATGTTAACTGAGTATATTGTTGTGCTCTGCATACAGGGGTGACACTACTATTTAGTAGTGGAAGTAACAGATTTTTCTAACAAACTAAAATAACGGGCCTGCTACACATACAAGCAAAAAAGTCCTACAAGCGTTACAAGTTGTCCAGCCCAAACTACTATCCACACGCACCCACTCCCTTTGAATGGAGCGTCATTTATACGCGCCACTCAACGGTTGCGCTTCGCAAAAAGTGCTCATTATGGCGCACTCTTCCACTTCTCCTTCTTCGAAGAAAACACAAACCATCCATTTTGGAGCAACATTCGAAACTGAAGAGATAGAACTCGTCGTGAAGATTAGCAGAAACCATCAACACAAAATAGAACTCTCCATCAACAATCTCCAGAAAAACCGAAGATATATACTCAAGGTACGTTACTATTTTACTCATCTTGTAGATTTTTCACATTTTGAAATCGAAGAATTAGGTTTTACTGTTCTTCTACGTTTTACTGTTCTTCTTGTTCTAGCTCTCATTTTACTGTTTTTAATGTTCTTCTTGTTCTGGATTTTACTGTTCTTCTTGGTTCTAGGTTTTACTATTCTTCTTAGTTGTTCTAGGTTTTACTGTTCTTCTTGTTCTAGTTCTTCTCGTAACTGATTTTTGGGAGTATATTGCGTAATTTGGTGGGTGTATATGGAGTAATTTGTTGGGTGTATATGGCATAATTTGTTGGGTGTATATTTCTGAACTGATATAATGTAATATAATCAACAGTTGCGAGTGTTCTAAATATTGCTTGTCCTTGGGTGTATATTGCTTGACCATGTAATGTTGCTTGACCTTGTATATTTATGCATGTTTGAGTGAATTGAAACATCATTTTGAACTGATCTAATTAAATACTTATGAGAAACCATATAACTGTATGTGGCTGATCTATGGGTATATCTAACTGATATCTATGGGTGTATTTTTCATTTCAAAAAAAATGACAGGCAAAAACCAAGTTGAAAAAAATGTAAGAACAAATATATGTCTTAGATCAAATCAGTTTTTTAAAATAAAAATATATCTGACTCTAATTTTGCTTTGTTCACAGCAAACCAAAGACCTTAAGTGTGCAACCCATTTGTTGAGTGACAAATTCAGAAATATGAGCGAGGAGAAGAAAGCAATTGTTAGGAATTTGGAATTTGGTGGCCTGATGCACATCCCGCCGCTAAGGGTGCATCACCAAATATTAAAGGAGTTGGCTAACTCCTTTAAATTAGGGGAAAATAGACTCGAAACCGGCTACGGTTCCTTTAAAGTAAGACCAAAAACAATAGGGGCTGCGCTTGGCATCAACGCGTCAGGTAACTTGCTACAAACATAGGTGTATTTCAAGTGATTTTCATACTATGTTATTTTCCTTTTTGTAGGAGATCTATTTTCTCAGAAAGTCAATTATAAGGATCTTTTTGAAGACGACAAACAAATTTTTAGAAGATTCCAGGGGAAGACCCTCAAAAATCTGACAGATGAGATGATGGCTATTGGTGTTGATAATGAACAGGATCGCCTCATGTTCAAGAGGATTTTCATCCTCTATATACAGATGGTATTCCTGTTACCAACGACAATAAACAAAATCTCCCCTGTGCACCTGGCACCAATTTTCAAGATGGACACAATAACAGAGCAGAACTGAGGAGCACATGTTTTGAATTTTATCATCAAGGGCATAACAGATTACAATCTGCAAAAGAAAAAAGCAATTGACGGCTGCCTGTTTGTCCTTATGATAGTTTACTTTCATCTTTCAAAAAATAAAGACAAGAAGAGGGCAGAAAGACCTCCAGAACCCTGGATTGCCAACTGGACTAGAGAGTAGTTGGTTGAAAGAATGAGAGCAGAAATGGAGGAAAATATGGTAAGTGAACAAAATATCTTGGGTGTATTTTATTTACCTGAATACTGCTAACTAAAATTTCTAATGTTTCAGGGAATTGTAAAGATGGCCGAAACAAAGGAGAAAATGAAAGAAATAAAGAAAAAAGAAAAAAAAAGAAGAAACCAAAAAAAAAACAAAACAAGAAAGGCAAGTTCATTATCATCATCTGAGACTGAAACAACTGAAACTGAGGTCCATTCTACCTCTGAGTTTGAGACTGAATAAGACTCAGAGGATTCAACAAGAAAACAACCCACCCGAAAAGCCAAAAAGTAAGTAACATACTTGGATGTATTTTGTTTATCCAGTTGGGTGTATTTTGTGCATTCATTTAGGTGTATTTTATGAATTTATTTGGGTGTATTTGGTACATTCATTTGGGTGTATTTTGTCCCTTTTAGTATGTTTTTAAATAATGATTGTTTGCCTTCCAGAATGGAGTCCAAAAAAAGAAAGAAAATTCAGGAGGATTCTGATTCAGAATCTGAATCAAGTGATGAGTAATGTTCTGAAATTATTACTCATTTCCTTTGGGTTTATTATGAAGATTTCATGTATTAACAGAGCATCTCTTATTAACTTTTAGAAGCGAGAAATCATCACCAGTAGAGAAGCAAAAAACAAAGAAAAAGACTCAGAGAACACCAAAAAAGTAAGCACTTCTTTGGATAGTATTTTGTGATCAAATTAATTTTTTATTTCTGATTCATACTTGTTTTTCCCCCCAGGACACAATCCAAAAAGAAAAAGGTCATTGTTGAGGATTCATCTCCTGAGCAAGCTCAATCCTATCATGGGTACAGTATTTTGTAAGCTATATTACCGTCTATCATCAAAATTATATGTGTTAACATGTTCTTTTATGCATGTACTGTCAGATCTGAAATTGGAACTGAAGAATTAGATGAATTCTTAAAAGAAAACAATGAAAAATCTGCTACACAGGAGTATGTCTTGTTGGGGTGTATATTTCAGATTTTAAGGTGTTTTCTTTGCTAATAATTGTTTCTTGTTTGGCAAGGAGAAGGAAGCTGACCTGCGATCGACGGAAGGTCACTATGTCTCATCTGAAACGTAAGAAGCTTTATTTGATAAAATCTTGTTATCCTGATTTAACAGTATGGTATTTTTTGTGAATAACATGTACTCTATTATGTTTAGAATACCGGACGTAAACTTGGGAAGTGATAATCCTTCCTCTCAAGGACACACAGACCAAAGTAGCGTAAACAAACCGGCCGAGAGCATGTAATTTCTTTTTCAAATAACCGTTGCTTTTATTCTTTTATTACCTTCTACTTCTAATTCTGTATATATTTTTTTAGAAAAAAAATCCCTTTATTGTTTTATTCGAGAAAAAAAAGGCAGGAAAAAAAAAGCAAAAACTGCAAGTATGTAAGTTCTCAAAAAACAAAGCCTGTCTTTCTTTTGAATGCTTCGGGTGTATTTTTGACTTTCTTAGGGTGTATTTTAGGTTGAGTCTGGTTGAAGAGTCAGCCAGTGAGCCGGCTGAAGAGAATATGATGGTAGTGAGGGAAGAGACACAGTCCGAAGCGCTTGCAATGTGAGTTTTTCAAGAAAATTTCAACCTTATAACCTTTTTATTTTCGAAGGCTTTCTTAACCTTTTATTTTTCATCTTGTTTAGAGTTCCGATTCAAGTTTGTCTACCACTGTCCCAAACAACCACTGTGCCGGAGATTGAACAAACAGCTGTGACAGAAAATGAACTAACACCTGTGCTACAAATTGAAGGAACTACAAAAAGGTAAGAAATAGTCTTGGGTGTGTATTTGGTTACAGTTTGGGTGTATATTGCCCCTATTTGGGTGTATATTTTCACGATTGATCCCTGACTAGTTTTTTTTATAACATGATTAATTTTATGTAACCCTGCAGCACTCCTGAACCACCCCAAAAACCTGAAGAAAGCACACCCACGCTTCCCCCAGCTCCATCTAAAATGTAAGTTCATTAGAGTAAAATCAATGTTTGGTTATCACTCGTATATTCTTATTCTTATAATACGTTATACATGATCATGCAGTAATCCAGCCCCAGAAGACGCTGCTGCGCTGATGATGATGGCACGGACAGCGTTGTATGTTCCTAAAACAGATCCGATGCCATCATTCAGCCTTGGCTTGACTGATTCAAGCCAAGAAGAAGCAGCAACGCAGGAGGGAACGTCAACGCAAGATGGAGAGAGGGCAAAAACTCCTGAAACTCCAAAACTGCTAGAATAATTAGGAGATCTGGTACAAAAAATTCCAAGTGATGGGGTGACAACAAAAGAAAAAAGTCCACAGATCCGAAAGGAAAGTGGCGGAGAGAGTTTTGAGAAGTTTGAAACTCCTGTGAGGACGAATGAAGATACTTCTGACATGAAAGAGAAATGCTACCTCTAGGTCATACGAGTGAAGACATACGCAGATGGACTAACTAATGAGTTTGACAAAGTCTGCACACTCCAAGCCCAAGATAGATACATTTTGTCAAAACTCCACCTTGCATCACTCACAGCTGAAACGCATATAGAAGCTGAGGTAATATTACAATAACATTAATGTTTTTATCACAAAAATTAACTGCAATGCTGATTGATGTAAAATTGATTTCGGCATCTTTTTCTAGATTGTCTCTGTCATGTGCTTCATCCTAAACCAGCAAAAGATTAAAAGGTTTCAAGAAGAAGTATACTGTCTCCCTCCTGATATTGTGGTAAGAGTTGCTTCAACGAATTTTGGGTGTATTTTCTGCATTCCTTCGGGTGTATTTTTTGTCTTAAATTAGGTGTATTTTATGTGTTCATTTAGGTGTATTTTCTGTGTTCAATTGGGTGTAAGTTGTGTATTCATTTTGGGTGTATTTTCTAGATTCGTTTGGGTGTATTTTCTGTATTCATTTGGTGGTTCACAATTTTTGCAGAACATGTCCATTGCAAATCATCCACAAGGGGTATTCTTACGGCCTAAAACCAATAAGTCGTCAGGGTGGAAGACTACCCAATGTTTATACCCTTCTTGGACCTTAAAAAATTAGCATTGCATCGTTATGTAAGTTTTCATTTCTAAAAATTCTTATTACCATTTTTTACTTATGTGCCAAATAAACTAAAACAGTGTTCAATCTGAACATATTTTAGATATTTGCACCTGTTTGTCATTCACAAGATTGGTGGTTATGGTTGGCTGATACAAGAAAGCGAAAATTTTATATAGTCGACCCATATCACACGAAATCTCTGTCCGATGAGAGAACTGCCCTGAATACATTCATTGTAAGTTGTTTCTGTGTTCTGTATTTTAATAGTTGGGTGTATTTTTGTTCAATATAAGGTGTAACTTTGTGCTCTTTTGGGTGTATCCCTTTATTGAATTTATTCATGTATTACTGATTTGTTTTTGTGTTTTAAGGGATATGTAATTTGACGAATTAAAGTATATGCTGGGGGACACCTCTGAAGACAAGGGACAAGGACAAGAAAATTGTACCACCATACCTTCACATCTTAGGCCAAAAGACAAGGTATAAATCTTTCACTCTGAAAATGAAACTTTCCTATATGTAATTTGTAATTTATTTTCTTTGTTTTCAGTTATGACTGTGCTATCTACGTAATGAAGTGGCTTAAGATATTTCAGCCCGCAAACATTAAAAGGTTGAAGTATGATTGGGACAATTGGACCCAGGTAAATGCGTTTAAAACTAAATAACTCTGTATTACTTTACTCAATTAACATGGTTGATTAAACAGAATATTCTTTTTAACTGTAGGACGAGGTGGACCATTTTAGAGTAGAATATGCTTCCTGGATTCTATTCCATGAAATGAATCAAGACAAAGGTGAAGCCATTAGAGGAAGTAATACAATAAGACTGCCCAAGCCATCCTCGTTGTTATTGAGTCCATATTGTCAGATAGATTCTAAGGATATTGACACTGATTAATGTAACTCTTATATAGTCTTGTAACAAATTGAACACATGCTGTAAAATTTTGCCAATTATGAGTAAAAGTCTGTCTGCTGTATTCAAAATGTCTGAATTACAGGTACTATAATATAAAGAAAAATATCAAACCAAATATACGCTCATAACCTGACATTTTTTACACCCAAAGAAAGTTGAATATACACCCAAACATATATCCCCCTGATGCTTTATCCTTAAAACCCTGAATCCTAAACCCTAAACTCTAAACACTAAAACCTAAACCGTAAACCCTTAAATGCTAAACCCTAAATTCTAAACCCTAAACCCTAAAACCCTAAACCCTAAAACCCTTAAACCGTAGTAAAAAAAAAACAAATAATATTTTATAACATAAACAGCAGATTGTGAAATATATATATATTAAAATGTGAAACACAAGAAAATTCACAAATACACCCAAAACAACAGTGCTTTTACACCCATATTATGTAACTATACACCTAAAGAGTTATCCACTGCTGCTGGTACCCTGAACTGATAATTCATAACACGTCCTTGATATTGGCTGGAATTTGAATGCACCACTGATGTAGCATCAAAGAGGTTTAACTGAATATAACAAAATCACATATTAGCTAAACTATTAACGAGAAAATTAAACTCAATCACCACATATTTAAAGAACATCACTTTTACCTCGTTTAAAGCTTTCATTTTCTTCTTCTTTGAGGCATTTGCAATCTGTTTGTCCAACTTTGAACCTAGCCTATTTTTTGGACGTCCTCTTGTTCGAATCCTTGGAGGGCTTTGAAGCTCGTTAACGGATTCCAGGTTGGCGTCTTCGTGAGATAAAGATGTCCCCTTCCTTTTGGCTTTCAATGGTTCCATCTCAACCATGACATTATCGTACGCACGGTGCAGAATTGCAGTCAGCTCCTCCGATTCTGATGCAAATTCGCAAATATTTTGCGAACAAAAAACCAATTCGTCAAACCTCTTGCTTCTTGGCTCCAACAGTGGCTCGTCGTGGCTGCTCTTGATGTGTGTGTGTCGCCTCTTTACCTTCTTGCTCCATCGTTCCAGTATATATCTAGGTGACACTTGGCTTACTTGTTCAAAGTTTAACACGCTTAGTGCATGACGGCACAATATCCCTCTTGACTCGAATAATAAGCATTGACATTTTACCTCGGCTGCTACTAAGTCGTAAGTAACCACAAACTTGTTGAATATTGAGCTGAAAACTTGTTCTCCAACTTCGTATACTGAATAGCCTAGAGCAGAATTCGTTAATCTAGTGATGCAATTCGCCTTTCCTCTGAATTGTGCTTGGACTTCCCTAAACTTTTGATGAGTGTACACATCTTGAAACTGAGCTTCAATGGAGGATTTGATTGCACACGGTATGATCGTATGAAAATCTGCAGCATCTGATTCTCTCTCTGCTTGCTCCCTGATTCCGAGGCAATTATCGTATTGTTTGACAAATTGAATAAGCGAGCTGTTCTGGGTAATAAACTTGTTAAAAAATGAATGCATGCTCTCGCTCCTTTGTGTGCTTCTCATCCCTGCCCAGAAGTGGTGATCCAGATAGATTGGAACCCATATATGACGGTCTTCATAGAGATCTGCAGAATACACCCAAAAATAGACTATAAATACACCCGAAAAAAATTCAATTTACACCTCTGCTGCAGATTTTAAACAAACATTACCTGAAAGCCACTTGTTGTCCACAAGACCAAAATTCAGCAGAAAATCATCCCAATTCCTATCAAATGAGTCTTTACTATGAGAGTTCCAAACAACTTGGCTCATTTCTTGTTCAATTTCTGCATGTCCCTTGTACCCGTTTAATTTGCTTGGAATCTTCTTCATGATGTGCCAAATACATCAACGGTGAATTGTTGTTGGCATACAAGCCTCTAAAGCCCTTTTCATTGATGCGCATTGATCGATGAGAAACCCTTTCGGAGCATTTTCTCCCATGCAACGAAGCCAACATTGAAATAACCATTTGAATGATTCAATTTATTCGTTTTTCATCAAAGCGCATCCAAGAAGTGTTGACTGACCGTGGTGATTCACCCCGACAAAAGAACCACAAACCAAATTATACCTGAAACAAATTACCATAGTGCAGAATGAAAAATCATTACGTACACCCAAACAATGCTTTGTATACACCCAAAAATACCCAATATACACCTCTACGGCAGGTTCATAAAACAACATTAATTTAGCATCATAAACATGGACAGTTTATTACCTGTTTGTATTGTAGGTGGTGTCAAATGAAATAACATCTCTGAAATACTCAAAGGCAGCTCTGCTTCTTGCATGAGCCCAAAAAGCCACTTAATCGATTGATCATCCTCGAGTTCAAGCTCAAAAAGGAAATTATAATTCTTCTCTTTCATTCTTAACAAATATTTCCCGAATTCCTTTGCATCTTCTTGTTCAGAAACATTCCGCACTTCTCTCGTAATGTAATTCTTCACATCCTTTTCAATAAAATTTAACTCGCGGTGACCCCCGGCTGCCGCAATAAATGATTGGTAAGTTTTGCTTGGTCTAATACTAACATCCTCATTATTCTCTATTGTACGACGAATGGACATGCTTAGTTCCCTGTGCTGTTTGAGCATCTCTGCTTCACTTGGACAGTAAAGGTGTGATTGATGCAGCACAACCTTTGAAATGATCCAAGCACCAACATCCTTCAATGTGTGTATATAAATTCTTGCTGGATAGTTTAAACCGGCTGTGGGATTTGTCTTCTCGGTCGGAGATATTTTAGATTTTCATTTTTCCTCTCTGCTACATGTAATCAACTGATTCTTAATCTCGTTTCCCTTCCTATTTGTGCTCCGAAATCTTGTAGAAAAACCTGCAGCCTTGGTGTAGTCCCTGTAAAATGTTCCAGCATCTTCAAGGGTGGTAAAGGTCATTCCAACCTTGGGAACAAACTGGTCATCAACAACACAGAGAGGCTGCATAATACACCATGTCAAAAACTAAAAATACACCCAATAATTTCTGATCTAATACATCCGAACGACAACAACTCAACTAAAATAACAAAAAAAGCCATAAACTATAAATACACACACACTTTCCCCTAAAATACACCCAAAAAAGTCTGATCTACACTCGAGCGTCTGCTATAAATTGCAGATAATTAATCAAAACTAATACATTAGATTCAATCCACAAATTTATGTTCACGCATTAATTTCACAGTCAATGTTCACGAATTATTTAGCTAGACAATGATAGATGAATAACTGCATCAAAATTCAGAGTAATCGTAATTAGCTGAATGTAAATCAAACCTCAGGAACTTCGTTAGATTCAAATTCAAAATCCACTTCGCCCTGATTCAGCTGACAATCTGAGGTTGAATCATCCATTATCTTCAAAACGAGTTCAAACTTTGATTTCAGAAATCAGAAAATCAAAAAAAAAAAAAAAAAACGAAGCTAGAGTTACAGAGAGAGAGGAACTCACGTCAATGACGAAGAACAAACCAGTGATAAAGGAGGGAAAAAGAACGATCGAAAAGGCAGGGAAAGGCGCGCGAAAAGGAGAACGAAGAAATTTGGCAAGAAGGAGAACGAAAAAGGAAACGAAATCTTTTAAAATTGGAAGTTATATATTTGCGCGATCTGTTATATAGCGCGTGAAAGTTACGTAACACTAGGAGCGTGTTTTGGGGGTAAGTCGTCATTTGGACTTGTAAGGCTTACAAACCTTAATCGCTTGTATGCGAAGAATTTCTACTAAAATAACAGTGGAGATAACATATTTTTTTAATCAACTAAAATTAAATTCTGTTATTTAGTTATATTTCTCCTTTCATATGACAATATCCAATTACCCATTATACTTGAGTCAATTTTTATTTTATATATGTTATTTTTATGAAATTAAAAAATATTAGGATTTTTGGAGTTTTATCTAAACTAATGTATTTATTAAACACGCAGGTTTTAACATGGATACTTAAAAAGAAGATGAGAACCGTACACATATCACTATATGTATTTAGCGTGGGTAACTAAAAATAAAAAAGAAAATTTTTATTTTTTCGTAGGTTACTAAAAAAAATTAAAATTTTTCTTTTAGTATTTCGTGTAAGTCATTAAAAAATTAAAAAATATGTAATACTAAAAGAAAAAAATTTGAGTCGAGAGTAT
>NC_029793.2:21791317-21804287 GCF_000816755.2 Arachis ipaensis
GAAATTTAGAATTTGGATCCTCTAAATTTTAAATTTATATTTTAGAGGGTAAAGTGTGATCTTCTACCCTTAAATGATTTTTTTTTATATTTATTCTTGGTCCCACTTATAAAATAAATGATAAGAGATCACACTTTATTCTTTAAAGTGAAATTTAAACTTTAAAAAATTTAAATCCAAAATCTGAGGATAAAATTTATTAAAGAGAGAGAAACAAAAATCTAAAAATTCAATTTAAGTGAGGTACATAAAGTCATAAATAATAAATTTGATGATCAAATTTGTATTTTACGTAACAAATTTGATAGGCCGTTTATATATGTTTTTCACATCTTAGTTAAACACATCATACTCTAATAACTATCAAAAATAAAAGGTGACATCTTAGTACATCTTATTAAAAATATTTTTTTTTATATTAAAAGAAATTCTGAATACTTGATTTTATGACAAATATTTGTGNNNNACGAAACTAAATAAAACCTAAAGAAAAACACCTGGGGGCCTGCCCTATTCATTTAAACAGTCCGTCACCGTCACCGTCACCGTCACCGTCACCGTCACCGTCACTGTCACCGTCGCCGGCGCCACCACCTCGATTCCTACACTCGGTGCTTCTATCCTTCAGATCTCGTGCCACTGGATCTGGTTTGGAATTTCTAGATTTCTGCTTTTGTGGGATCTGCTGCTTGTCTCATTCTACGATTCTTTATTTTATTTATTTTCTTTGTCTTTTTGATTCAGTCTTTCATTGGATGGTCTTATTGAATTTGTTACGTGATTTCTTTTTTCTGTGTTAGTCTGATCTTTTTGTTCTTTGATAAAATTGCTGAGTGCACATGGTTTGGCTGATAGGTTGCAAAATTTCATTGTAGTTAATCTAGTGTGCAATTTTTCTTAGAAAACGAAAAATATACAATTTTTTAATAAATTACTTCTATTAACAAAAAAAAAAAGAAAAGAAGGAAAAAGTACTTTTATTTTAAGCAAGCAATTCTAGGCATTCCAAATAGTTTAGATTTTACATCAACTAAGACAGATAACAGTATCATTTTAGAGCTCTAAACCTTCAGGATTATAAATGTCTTGAAAAGTTTGTACATGGATTGGAGTTACTTGTGTAAGTTATTCAATGCATTTGAGTCTAATCTTGGAACAGTCTTAATGATACAGATTTTGTGCAGCAATGCCTAGTAATAAACGTTTGAAAGTTACAGCATCCACTACAGAGAAATCAAGCTTAGCTGTGCCACCATTGCGTAGCAGTGCCCAGCCTATTCCACCATCCTGCAGTGATCTTTGTCCAGTACTTCCAGCCCGGAAGGATCCCCATTCATCACTGCCAACTCCTGGTGATGCTCGTTCATTACCACTAGTCTTTGAAAGTGGTGTTCATCATCCGCTTGGATCTAGTTCTGTTCCGTGTCATCAGTTGATTAATTCAGATGATGATGCTGAATCATTTGATGAACATGTGGGCATCACAAGTTGCAGCAGTCGTAAGAATAATGACTATTGGAAGGTTAATGTTATTGGTAAGAGTTTTGTCATTCTCAATGTTTCAACTTAATATTGTCTTTTAAATTATTCTTTTCTTTTTTTGCTTCTTTTTTAATTTTTGGCGAAGATGACAAATCAGAAAAGTTTTCATTGGTTTTAGATCAACATAATGTAATAGAAGAAGCTAAACTAAAGGTTGATGATGTTTTGCCACTCCCTGCGGGTAGAAAGGTGATACTTACATGCAATGAGCACTTGCAACCAATTGGTGATGCGGGTGGCCTCTTAAGCGGCTTTTTAGGAATTTTGGGAAGTGACTATAAGAAATTTCCTATATATTTTTTGTCTTGGCGTAAGGTCCCCAGAAAAGATGATGTGTACAATGACATTATAAAGGTGTGCTTTATTTTATTTGAATTATATAATCTCTTTCTTTCAGCAAAAATTCTCTATGAAAACAAGAAATCACCCACCAAATTAGTCACCAGATTTTGTGTATATTTATACATGTTTAATACATATTTTTTCAGCAGAATGATTAACCACTAAAATAATCAAACTTTTCGCAATAGAGTAATCAAACTTTTTCACAACAGAATAATCAAACTTTTTTATGAACACCAAATTTAGCAACCAATTATATTTATTTTTATTCATATTTTGATTATAAATGTGAATCAAATTTAATTATATTGTTGATAAAGTTTGATTATAAATGTGATTATAGGGTGATTTTGTATTCGATTTCTAGTGTCCATATAGCATGGTGGTTGTTTCAGATGTTACAGTCATTAATCTCTCTTGCAGAGGAAGTTTCATTTTGTGGATGTGGAGAACAAGATAAAACGATATATGCTGAAGAATCTAGGAAAGGTGTGGAAGGATACAAGGCATAGGCTATTTCACCAATTTTACGATGGTACTTTGAGCATTGAAGAAAACATTGCAAGGCGTCCTTCTAGAATTGATGAAAATCATTGGAGATGGTTCATTGACTATCGCTTGTCAAAGAAAACACGGGTAAAAGTCAAAAGTAGACTTGATCATTTAAACTAATGTTATTTAATTAGCTCATTACTGTATTCCTTGCGATGAAACAATAGGAGATATGCAAGAAAAATGCTGAAAATAGGAAAAAACAATTATTCACCCATACTGGTGGTTCAAAAAGCATAGCAAGGAGGAAAGATGAAGAGGTGACCAATGTTATAGTTCTGTAATTGAACTAATTACTTTTTTTTCACTTCTATCATTGAGTAAATATGATCGTTTGATTAATAATTTAGGAACGACAATGTGGGAGGCGCATTAGTAGAGGAGAGATGTGGACTATAGTGCACAAGAGAAAGGATGGCTCTTATATCCATAGCGAAGCTCAGGTTATTGGTGTAAGTTTCTTAACTTATTTAAATATATAAGTGCTTATCTTATTTCAGTTTATATTTGTAATATGCTTTAAACTTACAGCCTATTATTTACAACAAAGTTGTTATACAAAAGTCCGATGATTTGACCTAGTTGTGAGAAGTATGTGAAGGTCTAAATTTTATTCTGGAGTTATATCATGGTCATGTATTGCAGAGTTCATTTTGACCTCAGTTATGGGAGACTGAAAGAATACCTAGAATTCAGTAATGTCTTTTGAATCATGTTTCCTTTTTTTGTCTACTCTATGAAATGGATATAATCTGAAGCATTTACACCACTTGGCATCACAATTTGCATAACACGTGGGCCTATAAAGCATGCGTTTTGTTCGTTTTTTCGCTGTTCAGTAGCATATGCGGAAAATCCGAGTAAAATTACAGTGTGTAACTGAGAAAGAAAATTGAGTAAGAATATGACATGGTTACTTTTTTGGCTACCATAAACATACTTGTGTGTCTTGAAAATGCTAATGATTGAGAAGGTATCCATAATATTTTTTTTCTGTGAATGATCATTAATCACCAATGTGTTCTGGTATGTGCTATATGGTATTAAAAGCTGGTGCATGCATTGGAACATCATGAATTACCTTATTGAGTTTAGATAGTATATGCAACAGTGATAATACTCTAGTTTTGGTTGTATTCTCATTGGTACAAAAGGGTCTTTATTTCTTCTCATCTGAATTTGTTATATAAGGTATTGGGCTGAAATCTTATCTGTATATTGCAGGAAAAAATTACAAGTATTGAGCGTGATGACGCCTCCTCCAAAGCATTATCCCAAAATGATTCACTTTTTCAAGCTCTTGGAAAGGAGCACTTGGGTCGTGTTCGAGGTGTAGGTTCTGGGCCATGTCCTACTCAACTATTTGGTCAAAGTACACATCAATTGGGTGGAATGTCTTTAAATTCATCAGTTAATCATGACATTCAAATAGAGATGAATGAAATAAAGTCTCAATTAGAGGCTTCAAGATTACAGGTTCAAAATCTTGAGATGGAAATGAAACAGGAGAAGTTGAGGCGGCAAGCATTGGAAAAGGCTGTGAAATTTCTTATTGAACTACACGGAAGCAATTTGCCACCTGAGATTGCTGCTGTGATGAATGCATTTGTATGTGTCTCAAAATGTTAAAAGTATCTTACAACAAATTATTTTTTTAATTTTTAATTTTTCTTTTACAGGATTCAGATAAGGTGAATGGACCAGTTTCACCTGGTGCAAGGCCGTCTTCCTCAGCTAGCCACGATGCTCAAAACCATGAATCTGACAATGATTGAAAATAAGAATTGAATTTTAAAGACTTTTAGATTACTTTTATATTTAGGTGGAGCAAGAGTAGAGAAGGGATGTTGAAGACTATTTTAGACAATTATGTTGACCTGGAAAATTGTTTTATTTTAAGACTAACTTGTTTCTTAAATACTTTTTCTATGATATTAGTACTGGTGTGCTTATCCTCGAAACTAGTTTCCTTGTGTGAATTATCGGCGGTTTAATATCGCTACAAATTTACAAATAATCTTTGCAAATAAATCGCCACGTAAATTGCTGCAATTTGATGTCTGCTGCAGTTATTTATTCCGCGATTAATGGAAACTGTGTTGCTGCACGTACACCTAATTGAGCTTGTATTTACAACCCACTACTACAACAGACACAAACTGTATTTACAGCCGTGTTTTAAACTTTTGGAAAATGCTATTTGTACAATAAAATTCAGCCTTTGGTCATTCTTTAATATTATTTAATTATCTTTTAATTAAAACATATTCCTATTTTGTAGAATACACATTTATAATTAAAATTAATTTCAATTTTAAAAACTAAAATTTCTCTAACTTTGTACCCACTTCATAGTTTGTTATTATTTCTTTCTTTTACGTTTCTTCTCTTTGTAACACGGTTCTCTTCTTTCTTCTATTCTGCTACAATATTTCAATTTGTATCTGCAGAAAAAAAAAAAGAATTTAAAGTCAGTGCATTTAGAAAAAAATTAATCCCTAATTAATCCCTTACTTATTGTACCTTTGATAAAATGCATGATCTGTTTTACGACTTTCTAGTGATGAATAGTCGAATATAATTATATACACAAACTAAAATATTTTTAATTTTAGTTTTTTTTTTAATTGTAACACATCTAAAATTTTAAGTTATACAAAAAATATTTTTTAAACACATCCAAAATCATAAATCTAAAATTTAAATTTAAACATTAAAAAATAATTGTAACACATCTAAAATTATGAAGTAATACAGAAAATATTTTTGAAACACATCCAAAATTATAAATCTAAAATTTAAATTTAAACATTAAAAAACAATAGTAACACATCTAAAATTATAAAGTTATACAGAAAATATTTTTGAAACACTTTCAAAATACAGAAATTGCACATGCAAAAATAATTTAATATTGCAATATATATGAAAATCTCTTCAGGCCATCTTATTCGATTTTTTATTTCAAAAAAATAAAAAACTTATATAGAATAATAAAAAAAAGTAATGGTGTCAGAGACCCATCCAAATCTTAGGTAAGTTTTCGGCGTGGCGACGTTGATGAGTGTTAACGAAGGGGAATGTGGCGTTGTGAATGAGCATCGAGAACGAGGAAGGCAGCATCGAGAATGAGCGCGGAAGAAGAAGGTGGCGCGAATGAACGACGGCGGAGGATGACTTCTCGATGTGCGCCTTCTTCTTTTCTTTTTTATATTCTGTTATTTATACATTATTTTTATATTTTTATTCAAATATTTTTACTTTTTTTCAAAATTTTTTGTATTTGTTACAAGAAATTTTGGTGTTGATTTCATAAATTTTCTTATTTTTGCATTAAAAAAGCTTCTTTTTTTTGAAAATTTTGTTAAAATTTAATTAAAAAATATTTGTTTATCCAAAATTTTTCATTCGTGTTATGATAACAATAGATGCCTATTAATGTAGGCGGGTGAGCTTTTCAAAGCTTAACTTCTCAATACAAATTGAGAATTAATGAAGGTTGAATGTGAATTTTTGTATCTATAAATAGAGGACAAATCCTCAGGTAGCATCAGTATTCTGAAAACCGAACCGAATTGGCCGGTTCAACTGAGTTAACTGATAACCGATTCGGTTGAAGTAAAAAAACTATCTGGCAAAAAACCAGTAAAAAATTGGTCAAACCGGTAGTTAACCGATAAACCGCTTGAATCGGATAGTTTTTTACCGGTTTTTAATTTTAAAAAAATAAAATAAAAAAATATATAAAAGTATAAAACCCCCTCCATTCTCTCTCGCACACACCCACAACCCAGCCACTCTTTTTCTGTCTCTAATCTCCACACGAAACCTTAGCCACTCTCTTTCTCCCAGACCTCCAGCAACAGCAGCCAACGACCAGCGCTGCCGTCACCGACGAACTCTTCTCCTTAGCCAGCATCGAGCCCTGCCGTCGCGATTCTCTTCTCCTACATCGCTTCACCTCGTGTCGCCAGGTATGCTCGCTGTTGATGTCATCGCTCTGTCTTCGTCGTCGTTGGCCACCTTGAAATCGTGTCTCTATCGGTCCGTCCTCATCGTCGATCCCTCTCTCTTGCGCGTCAAGCCTGTCTTCAATCCCCTCTGTGCCCGAGCTCACTTTCCTCTTCCATCACCGTCACTTGGATTCCTCCTTCGCCGCCGATCATCAATTTACTTTTGCTTGTTTTTGTACTTTTATTTGGTTTCTGATTTCTGATTCTGAGTTTGCTAATTTCTGCTTAGCTTGAGTTTATGAATTTCTGAGTTTGTAAGCAGATCCCTATCCTGCTTCAGTTTTTATTTTTGGGAGTTAATTGCTGTTTTTTGGATTTGATTATGTTGATTGTTACTTGTTTGTCTGGGTTAATTGTTGTTTTTTCATTTGCTGTCTTCTGCATTTAATTTCTGTTGAGTGCTGCTGTCTTCTGCTTTTTAGTTTTTTTTTATTTTGTTAATTAAATGAATTAATGAGGTTTTTGTGATTCTGTTTATGTAAGTTTTAAATTATGTTTTTATTCTGTTTTTAATTTGTTACTGTAATTTGATTTCATAATCTATTTGTTTGATTTCATATGTTTTTGTTTCAAATTATGATTATGTTTGTTCCAAATTTAAATTATGATTATGTTTGCAAATTTAATGGTTAGTGGTTATTATTGATTTGTTTGTTTTTTTTTATTATTAGGTTATAAATTAAAATTTTAAATTTTAAATTTTATTAGGTTAAATTTTATTGAAATTTAAATATTTAAAATTATATATTAAATTTATAATAATTTTATTTAATATTTAATTAAATCGGTCGAACTCCGGTTGAACCCCAGTCGAACCATTGAACCAGTGAACTAGTTACCTCACCGATTTATTGACCGGTCCGGTTCTTGCAACCTTGCGTAGCATACACACAACTGATAGTAATAAAATATTCTTCACTCTCTTATACTATTCTCTCTCTCTCTCTCTCTCTCTTATATTCTTTACTACGATATTAGTAAATATATTAATTATATTGTGATAATAATTGTGGTGAATATTACTATTAGAGTTATATAATTATATTTTTTATTTTATATTTGTTACCTCTTCCTTATTTATTTATTTCACAACACGTTATCAGCACGAGACTCTGATCAAATTTTTAGGAAGACTCAGGTAACAAATTTTCATTATGTCGAAACTCTCTCATCTTGAATTCATTGCTCTTGATATATCTGGAAACAATTATTTATCATGGATATTAGATGTTGAAATCCATCTTGCTTCAATGGATCTTGGAGATACCATTTAGGCTGAAAATAATGCATCCCAGAAGGATAAAGCAAAAGGCATGATTTTTCTTCGTCGTCATCTTGATGAAGGATTGAAAAATGAATATCTCACATTAAAAGATCCTGCAGATCTTTGGAAAGACCTTGAAGAAAGGTACAATCATAAAAAAACGATGATACTTCCTCAAGCTCGATATGAATGGACGCACTTGCGTCTACAGGATTTTAAATCCATAAATGAATATAATTCGGCAATGTTTCGAATCACCTCACGAATGAAATTATGTGGGAGAAAAGATATCTGATAATGATATGTTAGATAAAACTTTCTCGACCTTCCATGCCTCGAATGTGCTCCTGCAGTAGCAGTATCGAGAAAAATGATTTAAAAAATATTCTGAGTTAATTTCTTGCCTTCTTGTTGCTGAACGCAACAACGGGTTGCTCTTAAAGAATCATGAAGCGTGCCCAGCTGGCGCCGTCCCATTTTCTGAGGTAAATGTGGCAAATCATTACCCTAGAAGAGGTAAATGGCAAGGTTTTAATAACAAGAAAAATTATGGAAGGAAAAGGAATTATGTTCAAAAGAGAGGATCTCACCAGAAGTAGGATAAAGAAAGAAATATTGGGCAAAATAAATCAATAGAGGATAAGTGTTTCCGTTGGAGTGGAAAGGGCCATTGGTCGCGTACCTATCGTACCCCAAGGCACTTAGTCGATCTTTATCAAGCATCTTTGAAAAAAGACGACAAAGGAAAGGAGACAAATTTCGTTTCAAATGATATTACTGAAAATTCCACCACTCATTATGATGTATCTGATTTCTTTTGAGGACCCTGAAGGAAATATTGGTCATTTGATCAATGATGGAATAGTTTAATTTGTGAAATTGTTAAGTATCAATGTAAATGAATAATGTAAAGAAATTATTGTTAAGTTTTATTTTCTATGTATTTAAGTTTCAAATATGATGTATATAAATAATGAAATATTAATGTTTATGAATTTTGAAATCATTAAATGTGTCAAGTTTTAAAATAAAATTTTAGTATATGACATTATTTTTATGTACAGTATTTCTTAGAAAAATAATTCCGATCAAGTATTCAATTTAACTGTGCATACTACTCATTTTATTATTATTTGTCTTTGAAGAAAATGGCAAGAATATATAATGAAGATGTATGCCTTGCGGATAGTTCAAATTCGCACACCATTCTCAAAAGTGACATATATTTTACCCATCTTGTGCGAAAAGAAGAATATGTTAATACTATTATTGGCTCAGGCAATGTGATTGAAGGCTCCGAAAGAGCTATAATTTTGTTTCTCGGAGGAACAAAATTCATAATAAATAATGCAGTATTATCTACCAAGTCTCTAAGAAACTTGTTGAGTTTTAAAGATATTCGCCGAAATGGATATCATATTGAGACTATGAATGAGGGAAGTCATGAGTACTTATGTATCACAACTCATGATTCAAATAAAAAGGTTATATTAGAAAAGTTGCCCTCATTTTCATCTGGGTTATATTATACCAAGATTAGTACAATTGAATCACATGCCACCGTAAACCAGAAGTTTACTAGCCCAAATAAATTTATAACTTGGCACGACCGATTGGGTCATCCAAGAACAACCATGATGTAGAGAATTATTGAAAACTCCCATGGACATTCACTAAAGAACCAGAAGATTCTTAAATCTAGTGAATTTTGTTGTGCTACATGTTCTCAAGGGAAGTTAATTTTAAGGCCATCACCAGTAAAGATTGGATTTGAGTCCCCTGAATTCCTAGAAAGGATTCAAGGCGATATATGTGGACCTATTCATCCACCATATGGATCTTTTAGATATTTTATGGTCCTGATAGACGCATCTTCGAGATGGTCACATGTGTGCTTATTGTCTTCTCGCAACCTAGCGTTTGCGAGATTACTGGCTCAAATTATTCGATTAAAAGCACAATTATTCCCCCAAGCCTTTGATGCTTATTATTGTATGGCTAATGGAATAAGTGTTGAACATCCAGTAAATCATGTTTACACAGAAAATAGGTTAGCAGAATTACTTATTAAACGCCTCTAATTAATTTCTAGACCTTTACTTATGAGAACAAATCTCCCAACCTCGATTTGGGGCATGCTATTTTACATGTCACAGTACTTATTCGTTTGAGGCCAACGAGTTACCATCAGTTCTCTCCTATGCAATTAGCTTTTGGCCAACAGCCAAATGTTTTCCATTTAAGAATATTCGGATGTGCGATATATGTTTCCATTGCACCACCTAATCGCACCAAAATGGGATCCTAAATAAAATTAGGGATATATGTTGGATATGATTCTCCCTCTATAGTGAGGTATCTTGAGATACAAACTGGAGATGTATTTAAAATCCGGTTTGTGGATTGTTATTTTGATGAATCAAAATTTCCAACATTAGGGGGAGAGAATAAGCTTCCTGAAATGGAACTTAATTGGAATACATTATCGTTGATGCATTTAGATCCTCGATCAGGGTAATGTGAACTAGAAGTTCAAAAGATTATACATTTGCAAAGAATAGCAAATGAATTTCCTGATGCATTTTTCAATACAAAGAGGATAACCAAATCTTATATACCAACGGAAAATGCCCCAATTCGAATCGATGTCCTAGTTGGACAAATTGCCACCGAAGCAAATACACGCCAGAAGCGTGACAGGCCTGTTGGTTCCAAAGACAAAAATTCTCGAAAGCAAAAAGAGGTAAATACTATTCCTGTCGAAAAAGACATAGTAAAGATACCTATAGTTGTCCAAAATTCTGATATAGTTTTAACACCAGAAGATGTTCAGGAACCTAAAAATTGTGAAAATGACGAGATCTCGATAAATTATGTCTTTACAGGAGAGAAATAGGACCGAAATAAGACAATTATCAATGAAATATTTGCATATAATGTGGCATTAAATATCATGCATGAAAGTAAGGATCTTGAGCCAAGATCAGTCGAAGAATGTCGACAAAGAAATGATTGGCCAAAATGGGAAGAAGCCATGAAGGCTGATTTAGACTCACTTGCAAAACGTGAAGTCTTTGGACCTATAGTCCGTACATCTGAAGATGTAAAACCTGTTGGATACCGATGGGTATTTGTGAGAAAACAAAATGAGAAAAATGAAGTTGTGCGCTACAAAGCCCGACTTGTGGCACAAGGTTTTTCACAAAGACCCGGTATAGATTATGAGGAAACATATTTCCCTGTAGTGGATGCAATAACATTGCGTTATTTGGTCAGTTTATCCGCATATCATAGACTGCATATGCATTTAATGGATGTGGTAACAGCCTATTTATACGGCTCATTAGATCGGGATATCTATATGAAAGTCCCTGAAGGACTAAAGATATGTAAACCATCCAATGAATATTCGCAAGGGTTATACTCAGTCAAATTGCAAAGATCTTTATATGGTCTAAAGCAATCTGGACGAATGTGGTATAATCGTCTTACTGAGTATCTGGCCAAAAATGGATTCAAGAATGATTATATCTGTCCATGTGTTTTCATAAAGAAATCTGCATCTAGATTCATTATAATTACTGTGTACGTTGATGATTTAAATATCATGGGGACTCCTGAAGAGATCCCAACAATTATAAAAACTCTAAAAGAAGAGTTTGAGATGAAAGATCTTAGAAGGACTAAATTTTGTCTCGGCCTGCAGATCGAGCATATAAAAAAATGGGATCTTTATTCATCAAACAACATACACAGAGAAGATCTTGAAAAGATTTTATATGGATAAGTCACATCTCTTGAGTACCCCAATGATCGTAAGATCTTTGGATGTGGAAAATGATCAATTCCGTCCTAAAGAAGAAAATGAAGATAGATCCTGAAGTATCATATCTCAGTGCCATTGGAGCACTAATGTATCTTTCTAATAATACAAGACCCGATATATTATTTGCTGTGAACTTACTAGCAAGGTATAGTTCCTCTCCAACCAGAAGACATTGGAGTGGAATCAAACAAATCTTTCGATATCTTCATGGAACGGTTGATTTGGGATTGTGTTATCCCTATGGATCCAAGTCATTATTAGTTGGCTATGCAGATACTGGATACTTGTTTGATCCACATAAAGGGAGATCTCAAACAGGATACCTATTCACATATGGTGGTACAGCTATATCATGGAGGTCTACGAAACAGACGATAGCAGTAACCTCCTCTAATCATGCTGAAATACTAGCGATACATGAAGCTAATCGCGAGTGTTTTTGGCTTAGGAGTTTGATCCAATATATTCTGTCATCATGTGGACTAATTGATCATAAGATAGCTCCAACTGTCCTGTTTGAAGATAATACAACATGCGTTGCTCAACTTAAAGGCAGATACATCAAAGGTGATAGAACTAAGCATATTTCTCCAAAATTCTTCTTCACTCATGATCTTCAAAATCAAGGGACAATTGATGTCCAACAGATCCGCTCAAGTGACAATCTAGCAGATTTATTCACAAAGTCACTCCTAAAATCCTCCTTTGAAAGATTGGTGCATGAGATTGGGATGCGCTGATTTCATGATATTAAATGATATCGACAAGAGGGGGAGACTGTACTCCTTTTCCCTTGGTCAGGTTTTTTCCCATTGGGTTTTTCTTGACAAGGTTTTTAATGAGGCAGTCCCCATCACAAAGGATATTGTACTCTTTTTTCTTTACTAAGGTTTTTTTCCACAGGATTTTTCTTTAGTAAAGTTTTAATGAGGCATATTCTTAAATAGACATCCAAGGAGAAGTGTTATGATAACAATGAATGTCTATTAATGTGGGCGGCTGAGCTTTTCAAAGCTTAACTTCTCAATACAAATTGAGAATTAATGAAGGTTGAATGTTTGAATTTTTGTATCTATAAATAGAGGGCAAATCCTCACGTAACATACACACAACTGATAATAATAAAATATTTTTCACTCTCTTATACTATTCTCTCTCTCTTATATTCTTTACTACGATATTAGTAAATATATTAATTATATTGTGATAATAATTGTGATGAATATTACTATTAGAGTTATATAATTATACTTTTTATTTTATATTTGTTACCTCTTCCTTATTTATTTACTCCACAACAATTCGTATATGTATCTAGGGTGTGTCCAAAAGTACCCAAACAACTTTATGGGTATTGTTAGCACCATTTTTATGGATTATTAGATGTTTTCAAAATAGAAAATTAGAAGATGCAATAAAAGAAGTGTAATG
>NC_029793.2:21804613-21822478 GCF_000816755.2 Arachis ipaensis
CCCATAATAATTTATTTTAATGATGGAAAAAGATTTATATTTTTTATGTATCGACATGTTTTATATTTATTTATTGAAAGGTAAAATGGTATCACTTGCCAATGTATAATATTGTATATAAAAATACTTCTTTCATTGTATTATTTGGTTTTCTTTTAATAAAACTGGTTTATAAAAATTATACATACAATATGCACAAAGTTATTTAGACTTATTTTAAAGACACCTTCTATTTGGTACGTTTGGTTTCTTCTGTCTAATGTTATTAAACTTTAACTGTGATGTTAGTATTTGGTGCTGGTTATTGAAGAGTGAAGACAATAATTAATAAGACCGTTAATAGAATAAAGTTTACTTATTCTGTTGGTTTTTATAGTTTTGTGAAATTTTTAATTAGGCCTTTATACTTTTTTTCTCTGTACCAATTTTTTTTTTAATTAGGTCCCTTTTGGTAGTAGTTGGTTTAATTATATAGGGACTCAACGAAAAAAAAAATTGGGTGCAGAGACTCAAATAAAAGAAAAAAAAAAGTGTAAGGACTCAATTATAAAAAAAATTGTGCAAGGACTCAATTAAAAGGAAAAAAAGTATAGAGACCTAATTAAAAATTTCACGAAATTATAGAGACTAATAGAATAATTAACCACAGAATAATTGTAATTTGTTTCAATTATTGAAAGCCTGCTCAAGTTTTTTTTTATATAAATAAGTAAATAAAATATATTAATTCCCATAATACGCATGTAGAGAAAATTTTACGCAGGACCATATCAGGGGTAGCAGCTACGAAATGGAAATACTCATCATCTCAGGGGGAGCGCATGTGAATTGGAACTGACAGTAGCAGAGCCATGTCTTGCTTGGCGCCAGCGAAATGGGGGAGGCCATTTTGTGCCTGGGGCCCATGAAATGGGAACTTCTGATGGGGCTCCTACGAAATGGAGGCCATATCATTTGTACTACATACGAAATGATACACTTAAGGTATACCACATGAGAAATTGGTTCCTAGTTTTCCTATATAAACGCTTGTGCCAACCAGTGTGTTACTATTCACGGAAGGAATTTCTCTTGCACTCTCTTCCAACTCCAAAATCTCTCTTCAACCTCTTTACTTTCTTTCTCTCTTAAATACTGTGGGTGCTGGTTTTGCTATGTGTATGACTTCCGAAAACATCTACATGATCATATATCCTAATGGGAAAGTTTCACATACGACAGAAGGTATTACATTTGTTTGTGATGATCCACTTTGGATAATGATTCTGCCATAAACATCGTTGCAAGAGCTGAAGAATTTGATTATCATTGATACTGTAATGGTTGGAAAAAAGAAAATCACAAAGTTGACTTATAGGATGCCAGTTGCAGTAGCCAACTCGTTTGCGTATCAGAAAATGCAAATTAAATCTGATCAGCATGTTTCGATGATGTTTTCTTATCATCGTAGCATTGGAAGCATCTATTCATTGGAACTTTGTGTGAATCTTCAAGATATTAGTGGAAGCTCATCTAGTTCTAATAATGTGGAGGGTGTTAGAAACTTGGGATCAGCAGATTTCATTGGTAGGGCCCGAAGTCCAACTCTTAATGCCTTTGTGACGCCAGAACCAAATACAGATAATTGTCATGCACGTCCCTTCGCTTCCAACCTCGTTGCATTCGAAGGAGGTCATCATGATGGCATGGCAGAAACGTCTGATGAAGATGAGATAAAAGATTTTAGCAGTGACGAAGCAGAAGTTGTTTCCGAAACCCAGCCGCTTTATCGCGAGACAGTTCGTCCAATTCATGTCGAATCGGGAGGTGGGACAGGGGCTGGTGGTGTATCCAGCAGCACGCTAGCACACTATCTGTCTTTAAATCTTGGAGCAATGAATTTGATTACCACAGAAGACAGACCGAGCAACTACGCTTTGTCAGGTGAAATGGAGCTCGAGATTGGGTTAAAGTTTTTCAATAGAGAAACAGCGATGCTTGCTGTTAAAAACTACAACATCCGTAGATCTGCGGAATACAAGCTGGTAGAGTCAGACCAAAGTAGGAATGTATGTTGATGCAAGTAGTTTGGGGACCAATGTCGTTGGATGGTACGGGTTGCAAAGACCAGGTCTTCCAGATTTTGGAAAATTTGAAAATACCAAGGGCCTCATAATTTCTTGGCAAGTTCGATGTCTCAAGATCATGCTTAACTTGATAGCAACGTCATCTGCCAGCATATATTCCCTATGGTTCATGTTGATGCGACCATTTGCATAAAGGTGTTGCAAGGATCAGTCGAGTTAGCATACGGGTACAAGGTTTCATACAAGAAGGTTTGGCACGTGAAGCAGAAGGCAATTGCCAAAATCTATGGTGATTAGGATGAGTCATACAACCAGCTGTGAAGATATTTCAACGCCTTGCAAGCTTTCGTTCCAGGTATATATGGCATGTCACACTTATAGGTCTTTGTTATTGATTGTGGTTTTAGTCGTTTATATGTTTTACTAAGTAAGCATTTTCATACCAGGGACAATTGTTGACTTATAAACGTGACCGTACTATGTCGGCAACACTCTGGAACATGACAGTGTCTTGTTTCATCAGGTTTTTTGATCGTTCCTGTTGTGTGTTGAAGCCTTCAAGCACTGTAAGCCACTGATCTCAGTGAATGGAACGCCCCTGTATGGTAAGTACACGGGTACCCTACTTATGGACATAGCACAGGATGGGAATAACAACATTCTGCCCATCGTTTTTGTGATTGTCGAAAGAGAAAATACAGATTCATGGTACTTTTTTCTTACCAACCTGAAGAGGGATGTAGCGACTCAACCGGAAATTCTGCTTATCTCTGATAGACATGCAGCAATAAAGGCAGTTTTAGAGCAGGATGGGTGTGGATGAGAACACAATGTTTACTGTGTCAGACATATTGCCTCTAACTTTGCAACAAGTTTCAAGAGTAAGGAAGCCAAAAGACACATGGTCAACACAGCGTATTCTAAGATGCAAGATCAGGTGCAGTACTACCTGGAGTTAATCAGCAGTGAGGATCCGGTCACATCTCCACAGATGATCACCTGGATCCGAGGGTTAGAGCCACCTAAATGGCTACAGCACCGTGATGACGGTTGTCGATATGGTCACATGACAACCAATCTTTCTGAGTGTATGAACTCCATCTTCAAGGGTACTAGAAATCTCCCGGTTTGTGCAATTTTCAAGTCTACCTACCATCGTCTTAATGAATTATTTGTGAACAAGGGTCGACAGGCATAAGCACAGATCGCATGTGGTCAATTTTTTTTGCAATTCCTGCAAAAAGCGGTAATAGCAAACCGTGAGGGAATTTCCCAGATGCTTGTGACATCGTACGACAGAACTACGTCAATCTTCACGGTGGATAAGATAGCAGCGGTAGAGGTGTAGTCTAGGTTTCGAGTTTACCTTAAGCATCGCAGATGTGACTGTGGTTACTTCCAAGCGTTGCACTACCCCTGTGCTCATGCTTTGGCTGCATGCGCATTTGCAAGACTTGATTGGCAGCAATATGTCGAGGCAGTGTATCGTGTTGAGAACGTGTTTTAGGTCTACAAGATAGAATTTTCACCAATGCCGGACGAGGAGATGTGGCCCCCATACGAGGGACAACGTGTACGTTCCAACCCCCACCTACGCCGTATAATGGATGGACAACCGGTGTCTACAAGGATTAGGAATGAGATGGACGAGGTTGAGCCGGGCCTAAGCAAGTGATGCGGACTTTGCAGGCAACCAGCGCATACTAGGCGACATTGTCCGCATATTTCTGCCACTTAGTATTCGACCTTTTTCAATATTCATATTAGTTTTATTCGCTATTTGGTTTACTTTGTGCCGAATTATGTAACCTATGTGGTATTACTTTTTTTCATTTTATGTCGCTCTGTTGTTTACTTTATTTCATTGTTGTTAGTACATGTGGATCCATTGTTACTAAAAATACGTACATAGATCACATTAAAATACTAATACAATATAAAATTCAACAAAAACCTATGGTAATCTTGGGTAGGTCATAACGTATTTGCACGATCAATCCGCAGACGATATGCCTCAGTACGTCGGTTAGCCCATACCTCAAACCATGCGGATAGGCGGACGGGCCACCATCCATCATCGTTGCGGGCCGATTGTCGATGGAAGATATCAATATTCAGCAGAGGGTTTGGAGGTCCTTGCTTTCTCCCAAATTGACGCAACACTCTATCAACATTAAGAATCTCAATCCACCTGAAAAATATGAGCGGCACCACCGCCGTGTAAAAATCTCCATGTGGGTGGCTGAAAAATTCCGTAGGCACTCTGGACAAAATGCGAGGATCCATGTACGGCAACCAATTAAACTACACACAAAGGTATCCCCATCACTACAGGTATAGATAAACTCGTTAAAAACACTTTAATAATGGCTTCCACTACCTCATCCACTTGCAGATTGTCCAACCTCAGGCGGTGCCATAGGAGGCGTTGCTCAGTGTAGTCATTCTATCCCTTCTACCCGCCCACCTAGTGGACAACAACAATGTTGAAATAAATTCTATTTTCAACCTTAAAGGATAATTCAAAACGTAACAACATGAAACATGTAATGCCATAAGATAACATACCTCGTAGCTAAGGAAAACTATATGGTGTCGTCACATTCGGTACCCAGAAAGGTAGTCTGTAGTATATCCATGACATAAGCAACGTATGACAGCCAGTCATACTCTTGACATTATAATCTCTTGCTAAGCACATAGCTCGATATAAACCAACAAAGAACGGCGCTACCCCAACTATAAGTACTGATGGCATCATAATCAGCCAATAACGGAAGATATCAAACATGGACCATGTTATTGGCCTTGTCCGCTAGTAGCATGCCTCCCAACAAGTACAGGATGTGACAACATGCATACTAAATGAGGGCATTGTCTTGTAAATCAAGCAGCATCTATTGAAGATGATTCCTGAGCCACTTCAACTTTATGTTGAACTTCGTTGTCCCTACATGGCCGGCTGGAACATCACAAAGTTCTTGACACCATTGCCATATATCTTTCTGGTGAAACTTGCTCCATGACCTGATAGTACCACTGACAGGCTCGCCATCAATAGATAGCCCTAATTGCATTGCAACATCCTCCAGAGTTATGGTACACTCACCCCAAGGGAGGTAAAATGTGTGGGTTTCGGGACGCCATCGTTCCACAAAGGCGCTTATCAGTGGATTGTCATACGCAAAGCGCTTTATTAAAGAAGCATGATAAAATCCTGATCGTCTTAGATAAGGCTCAAGCCTCTGCCGCCTAATTTCCATGCTTGGATCTGCCGGATCTGACATGAAAACATTAACAAGTGTGCCATGAGGAGTGAGAACACGTGTGGGTTGCAGTAGAAAAAAAGACGAAAAATATAATTAAAAATACTCTAACTAAAATTACACACCAACAAAATTAGTTCTAATAAGAATACTAGTAACATCAATCACCGTAATGACTAAAACTAACCTTATGAAGCAAATGTGCAGCAATATGAAGTTCGTCCAACTGATTAAGATTCTCTTCCACGTTAAACCTACTCCCACTCATCTTAAATTATTTTTCCAAAGACAATACAAAATATTAAAGCCATAGCACAAATTTTTTTTACCACCATCCTTTTTTATTAAACTCCTTTTCCCTTTCTACCGAATGATTCACTTTGTCCCCGTCTCCTTCACCCTTTTATATGCATCCCAAATTTCTTCCCGTCTGTCTCTTGCCACCCAACTCAACCAATGTATGCTCGTACCGAGACTGTTAATTACTGAAATTTTGCACCTTTGACTACCTATTTCGTGGCCTCCAAACACGAGTTGGCCAATTCGTGTGCGCCGCCAACGTGTTGGAGCCAATTTGCTGATGCTGCCCCTGACATGGTCCAATTCGTATGCGCCATATGTGATATGCTCCATTTCGTGGTCACCAGCAACGGCTTGAGTGCGCAGCTTTTCAGCCTGCTATGGCAGAGATATTTTGTGGACACCCAACCTAAATTGGAGAGTAAATCTATTTCGCAGGCGCCTCTCCTAAAGTGATTCTACACATTCTCAAAAACCTTTTTGTGCATGCATATTTTGGGAATAAATATATTTTTTTATTTATTTATATAAAAAAACTGTCTTGCTCTTATATGTTTCAATTATTGAAGGTTAACACCGTTAATAGAATAATTGTGTGCTAACTTATTTTTTTTAATAACGGCTAAATAGTCTTTTTTTAAATTTAATTACAAATTAACCCCATATATTTTATTTAATTATAAAAATAATTTTTTATTTTATAAATAATTATTTTATCATAAATCTATCATGTTTATTAACAATCAAGAACAAAAACAATAACGAATTAAATCTTTCATTGATGCCTAATAATAAATTTTTTAGCTATTCCAATCGATTAAAAGATTAAATTTGATCCGTCACGTTCGTGAGGAATCATAAAATCGTGTTTCTTTGAAAACTAATTGATTGGACTATCAAACCAATTGATTGAATTATAACTCAATCGATTGGATTACAATTTACCACTAAACAATCGATTGAAAATTGCTGGGCAGCATGGTTTTCGCAAATATCAATCGATTGGCCATATTACCCAATCGATTGAATGATGAATTAAACGTGGATTTTTTATAATTCAATTGATTGTTTAGAATTTTCAATCGATTGAATGCTTCAAAACAACATGGGTCTCACTATTCAATCGATTGGTTGTGATACCCAATCGATTGAATCCATGAAAACAATATGGACATGCCAAATTCAATCGATTGAAGTGTGCTACCCAATCGATTGAAATGTGTATTAGCAACTTGAGGTCTCACTATTCAATCGATTGGTTATGTTACAAAATAAAGCACAAAAATAAGAATAAAAACTAAAAAAAATAAATAGTTCTAGAAAGGGATAATGTCAAATTTTATGTTATTATGTATGAGAATAATGATTTATTTTATTATATTTATTTTTATACCAAATAACAAAAAAAATTAAATTTTATGTCCGTTTTTTATTACTTATTTTACTTATCTATAGTTGTTTAAATTAGACTTTATGCTTATTAAGTCATGTTTTCTCCTAACAAAAAAAAATAATCATGAAATTATTTTTATATTTATATATATATATATATATATATATATTATAGATAAGTATAGTTTCTTGAAATTTTGGGGTGTCCAGGCCACTACTCACCCCTCTAGGTCCGTCCCTGATTGCTAGCTAATTAATAATAGAGTAAAGTATCGTTTTTGTCTCCAACGTTTGGGGTAATTCCTATTTGCGTCCCTAATATTTAAATCGTCCTATTTGTATCCCTAACGTTTATAAAAGTGATTCAATGTTATCCTACTATCAATTATACTAACAAATCAGATTATATTTTTCAATAATTTTTACTTGGATGTATTCATTCTCAATTAGGTCTCACTTAGATGTATTCGATTTTAATATTATACCCACTATTTGTGTTTAGATTCAATTATGTCCCTAAAAAAGTGAATTATGTAAATGTTATAGGAATTAGTTTCAACTTTTTATGAGTTATTTTCCGGAGTGGATCATCGATTCTATCTCACACATTTGTATTCTAACTTCAAGAAAAGATTTTTAAAACTCAAACTAAAGCGTTCATGATGTGTAATTGATGGCAGGATAACATTGAATCACTTTTACAAATGTTAGGGATACAAATAGAACGATTTAAACGTTAGGGACACAAATAGGATTTACTCCAAACGTTGGGGACAAAAATGATACTTTACTCTTAATAATAAAAAAGAATAACATCTATTTACTTTTTAGTATTTCTCAATGTCTGTGAATTAATAAAAGATAAAAAAATATTTTTTCATTACACAATCAATTTCACGAATAAAGTATCGAAACGAATAATTGCAAAATTAGAGATTCTATTCACTGACCTCGATTTTGTAATCAAAACGATGGTTTATTTTCTGAACACTACAATGAAAAACTTGATTGGACCTTTGCTGATTGCTGCAACGGTGATTAAAGATGAAGAAATAGTGGATATTAAATAGACAGATAAAAAATAAAAAAAAAATTGAATATTGAGTAGATGGATGTTCCAAAGAAAAATAATGAAATTTTTTATAATCAAAGAAAATGATACACGATTTCAATGGTGGGATTAAATAATTGGTGATGGATTATTCACCAATTTATAATGTTAATATTAAGAAAAAGATAAGATTAGAGTATCTAAATCAAAATAAAACCGCAAAAATTGAAGATAGAATTTTAAAGATAAGATAGATGAATAGCAAGATAATTTCTAAAAATGATAACAAGATTGAAATAGGCGTAGTACACATTTCAATCGATTGGGTAGCACACTTCAATCGATTGAATTAGGTAAATCCATATTGTTTTGGTGAATTCAATCGATTGAGTAACAAAAGCAATCGATTGAATTGTGAGACCCAGGTTGTTTTAAAGCATTCAATCGATTGGAAATTCTAAACAATCGATTGAATTATAAAAAATTCACATTTAATTCATCGTTCAATCGATTGGGTAATATGACCAATCGATTGATTTTTGCGAAAACCATACTGCCCAGCAATTTTCAATCGATTGTTTAGTGGTAAACTGTAATCCAATCGATTGAGTTATAATTTAATCGATTGGTTTGATAGTCCCATCGATTGGTTTTCAAGGAAACACGATTTTATGATTTCTCACGAACGTGACGGATTAAATTAAATCTTTTAATCGATTGGAATAGCCAAAAAATTTATTAGGATCAATGGAAGATCTAATTTGTTATTGTTTTTCTTCTTGATTGTTAATAAACATGATAGATTTATGATAAAATAATTATTTATAAAATAAAAAATTGTTTTTATAATTAAATAAAATATATGAGATTAATTTGTAATTAAATTTTAAAAATGACTATTTAACAGTTATTTAAAAAACTTAAAAAACATGTTTTGTTATGGGACCATTTAACGGTCCAAATGTTCTGGGACCACCGAATCCGGTGCTCGCTCTATAATATGCTCTATAAATTGAAAAAAGAAGTGCAATCTTTTCTGGGAAAAGTGAATTATCTTTGAAGGTTCATTTCGAATCTTTCTGATCGAAATCGAGTATTCGCACCTTTAGTGAAACTAAAGAATGATGCAGTTCGAATGGACAAATGAGCACCAAAAGGCATTTGATTCCATAAAGGCTTATTTATCTAAGGCTCCAATTATGGCAAATGTTCATCCACATGAGCCCTTAAAATTGTATTGCGACATCTGCAAACACAATTGGGTGTATGCTAGCCCAGGATGATGAGAATGGGTATGAATGAGCAGTTTATTACCTTAGTCGAGTTCTGACTGATATTGAAACAAGGTATTCTCCGATAGAGAAATTGTGTTTGTTTCTGTACTATGCTTGTATGAAATTAAAGTGCTATATGGTTGCTAAATTGGTAAAAGTTGTAGTACAAACTGATCTCATTAAATATATGTTGAGTTTTCCGATGTTACGAGGACAGTTAGGGAAATGGATGCTATCTTTGACAGAATTTGATTTACAATATCTCCCGGCCAAAGCTGTGAAAGGTCAGGTCATTGCGGATTTTCTCGTTGATAATTCGAATAATCTGAATGACCAGGGGGCAAATGTACTCGACATTAAAGTCGATTATTGGAAGTTATATTTTCATGGATCGAAGCACAAAGATGATGCAGGGGTTGGAATTCTTATTATCTTGCCAGAAGGAATTCCATCTGAGTTCTTGTTCGAACTAAAATATCCTTGTTGGAATAATATGGCAGAGTATGAAACTTTAATTTTGGGTCTTGAAATATTGATTGATAAAGGGCTTTGGAAGTCCAAATCCTAGGGGACTCTCAGTTAGTCCTAAAGCAGTTATTGAAGGAGTTTAAATACAATAATGAGAAGTTACAAAAATATTTAGCAATGGCTTGGGAGTTGTTAACTTCTTTTCAAAAAGTTTATTTGGTTCATATTCCAAGGATTCATAATGAGATCGCTAATGAGTTAGCCCAAATTGCTTCGAGATATACAATCGGTCCAGAAACTTTAAGAAAATTAGCTAGTATCCATCAAATTTTAGTGCCTGCGGATGAAAGGGAGGCTTTGTGTATAGGTGAGTGGGAGGATAATGATTGGAGAAAGCCTATTGCTGAGTATTTAAAGAATCCCAGTGTCCCAGTTGATAGAAAGGTAAAATTACAAGCAATAAACTTTGTATTAATGGCTGATGAATTGTATAAGAAGAGAATCGATAGAAGTTTATCGAGATGTCTAAGTCAAGGTGATAAAGACATTGCTTTGGGCGAAGTCCATAGAGGGGTATGTGGTGCTCATCAAGCTGGGAAGGAGATGAAATGGGTGCTATATCACAATCATGTGTATTGGCCAACTATGATCAAAGATTGTATCGAATATGCAAAGGCGTGTCAGGAGTGTCAAAAGTATGGTTCGATACAACAGATCCCAGCATCTGAGTTGCATTCGATTATAAAGCCATGGCCATTTAGAGGTTGGGCTTTGGATTTGATTGGATTGATTTACCCTCCTTCATCAAAACATCATAAATTTATTTTGGTTGCAATTGATTATTTCACAAAGTGGGTTGAAGCAGTTCCTCTAATAGAAGTTGGTCAAAATGAAATAATAGATTTTATTGAGGAACATATAATCCATCAATTTAGAATTCCTCAAACATTGAGCATCGATCAAGGGACTATGTTTACTAGTTAGCGAATTAAAAATTTTGCAGCTTCGTGGAATATCAATATGGTTACTTCAACCCCCTATTATGCACATGCTAATGGACAAGTTGAGGCAGCAAATAAAATTCTGATAATTTTGATTAAAAAACAAATTGGAAATAGACCTCAAACTTGGCATGAAACGTTAAGTAAAGTACTATGGGTTTATCAAAATTCACCAAGAGGGTCGACTGGTACGTCGCCTTATAAATTAGTATATGGCCATGATGCTGTGCTTCCATTGGAAATCAATCTAAATACTTTGAGAGTGTCAAAGAAAAAAGATTTTCCAGTCGATGATTACTAGAATGCAATGTTTGATAAGTTGAATAAATTGGATTCAGAGCAAATATTGGTACTTGAAAATATTATTCGACAAAAAGAAAGTGTTGCTGAAAATTACAATCGTCGAATAAAGGAGAAGTGTTTCAATATAGGCGAGTTGGTTTTAAAAGTTATTTTGTCAATGGAAAAGAAATCGAGATTTCTTGGCAAATGGTCCCATACTTGGGAAGGACCTATCCAAGTGATAGGATTATATTCTGAAAATGCATATCGAATCAAGGATATCAAATCAGGAAATATAATCAACTCGATTAACGGAAAGTACTTAAAGCAATATCATTAATTGCTGAATTAAAATCAAAATGCATAAGTCCGAAAGCAAAGAAAACCATTACAAATACCGAAGTCTAAGGTGAAGAAATATAAGGTGCCATAAGCTTTGCTAAGTCTGAGTGAAGTTTTACCCTTTCATTGTCCAGAACTGAAAGTGCCTCAGCATGCTTGAATTTTTCATATTGGACTTTGTCAAGTTATTTCTCACATTCTTCTTGTTTGGTCTCAATAGAAACGATTTCTTGAATAAGTTGTTGTTGCTCTTGCTGGGCAGTGGCTAGAGGTGTAGCTATATCAGCTCTTCTCTTCAGAATTTTGGCAAGTTTTTCATTAATCTGAGCCAATTCTGCTTCAAGTTTTCTCTCTTCCTTATCATAGTGAGCTTGAATGGAAATAGCTTGAGAGATCCTTAAATCGAATTCTTCACGGAAAGCTTTGATTGGTTGAAGGGCCGCAGTATAGCTTTCTGCCTCAGTTCTGAGTTTAACCTCTTCATTTGTGATTTCTTGAAGTTTTTCCTGGGTAGTTACACTTCTGTTGGCATTTTGTTTGAATTGATGAATTATGGCAGAGTGTGGAGATGAAGCCTAGAGTTTAAAAGATGAACTCAGAAGATCGGAGAAAAGCTTGTTTAGGGCTACATCATTGGTCCATTGATGGGTGGATGGTCCCAAAGTTTGAGAAGTGATAGAAGTTGTTCTCGAGCATTAACAGTCAGCTCGGATGAAGGACCAGATGTAGAAGGACCAAGGAGTACAGGGGTAGAAATAGGCACTTGGTCTTCCTGAATAGCCTGATTTAGAATGGTGACCAGGTTAACCAAGGTGACATTTGTAGATCTGGTAGAGACACCCAAATTTCTGGATCCTTGATCAAAGAGAGGTTGAAGTTCAGCTTGTTGGGGAAAACTGGAGGTTCTTTGAGGAGAAGAAAAGGTTTCCATAACTCTAGCTGGAGAATTTGAAGCAGTAGTCTCAGCAACTCGAGAGGGGGAGTCAGAATCAGGGGCCACTTGATATTCAGCAGAAAGTGCAGCCTGGTTAGTCGGAGATACATGTTCAAGGTTCAAAGTTTGTGTTGGAGAATGATGAGTGTGCTCCTTTGTTAAGTCGACTACCTATGTCACAGTCGGAATTGGAAAAGCGACTTGGAGAGGTTGATCAGATTCTGTGGCTTAGACTGATGAATGAGATGTGGTTTGTCCTAGGTTTTGTTGTTGTTGTGGCTGATCTGGTGCCAAAGATGAGGTGATTGATTGTGCAGCAGTCACGGGCTGAAATGCAAGGTACATCACTATAAGTCGAGATTTATCTTAACTCAATCGAAATATATGTAGAAATGATATAATGTTACCGGAATGGGTCTTGTCCTTCGAACTAGTTGAGAGCCTGAATCTGAGTCAATCGTATCCTCTGATTGTGAGGATGCAACAAGGATATTCCGAATAGATGGCTCACTGTCGTCAGAACGCTCACTCGACGGTTGTAACTGTAACTAAAGAAAGGTTGACATTAAAAGAATTGCAAATGAATGTGATTATCGAAGAATTTTAGTTAAAGAATAATCGTATAAATATAGTTACCTTCCTGGAAGTCTTTGAAGGTGTCCGTCGACTTTTTCTTAATGGTTGGCGTGAAGAAGCTGTGGTTTCAGCTTTTCTTTTTTGAGTCCTCCTTGGAGAACCCTCAGCAGTAGGGATCGTTTGAACAGCAGAACGCTTGATCTCCTCTAGGGTACGACTGTACCTAGAGTAGTAAGTGGTCCACCAATCGAAGCAAGATTTTGTGATGTATGAGCTTCGATCGTAAACCAGAAAGTTATAGCCTTCTTTTTGTTTTTGATTTTTTAAGAGGCAGAGATCAAGTTCTTTCTGAGAAGTCAAAGTGATATGGCAAAATTGTCTATTGTTTCGGCAAAGTGGAGTTGGGATAGCTTGTGAGAATCCAAGCTGCCTGGCTGTGTAATGAGGGGGCATACAGAGTTACTTTGAAACGTTCTTTTTTGTGTTGAGGTAACCCTGTAGGAATCGCTTGTACGGCCAGTAAATTTTCCCAATTCCTGTTAGCAAACTCATTTTCTTCAGCATCATTGGGGAAGAGGAGGCGTTCGAGCCAAGCAGGACCATAATTTCGACACAAAAAGGGGGTGAAATTGAGATCCTCATTGTGAAAGTCTTTGCAAGAATGAAAAAGAGGAAAGACAGTCTAAAATCGGTCTTCGTCCGATTCTGCTTCTGGAAAATTTAGCTTAAAATTGGCCAATCAAGAACTTTCAATGTGCTATTTGTCCGTAGCACCACCTCCGGGTGTAATCATGTGTTTTTTGAAAATGGCATTAAGCTATAGTTGAAGAAGCCAAAGAGGGCCACCTGTACTGATCAAATAGTTATTTCAAAGACAGTTGACAAATTGGCCAAGTTCTTCGAAGATGTGCCCTAGAAGAAGCTTGGCCAAATTAAGATTGTTTCTTTCATGAAGCAGAGCAGCAAGAAGAAGGAAAAGCTTTGACATCTGGACACTTCAAGAGCAGAAGATGACTGCATTTAGCCAATAGAACAGAAAGGCTACATGCTCATCATTTGTAATAGCAGTGCCCTCTGCACCCATGTGATGAGCAATGAAGTCACTATAAGAAGTTGTGGGGCAATGTTGTATTGTTGTCTGGGCTGCATGTCAGAGGTGAAGTCTGGAGGACTAATCGGGAGTCCTGTAATAGCAGCCACATCTAGCAGTGACATACTAATCATTCCACAAAGAAGGTGAAAATTATTGGTAGTCCTGTTCCAGAAAAAAGTCACGGCTTCGATCATCCAAGGGAGCGTCGAAGGAGAAAAGTGAGAAAGTCTCAAAAGATCCTGAATCCCCATAGTCCCCCAAGCAGTGCTCTTTGATGGGGGCAAGACGTTCATACCAGGCTGTGAAGTCAGTTCCTCGAGGAGTGATTTTGGGATTGTTTCGAAAGGATTTTTGGTTAGTGAAAAAGGAGATATCAAGGTTTTGATTGATCAACAAGTCTTCCCCTTGAGCACTGGGAAAGAAAGGGAGTTTTTTATTTTCCCTTTTCAGATTCTCGATGGGACCAATAAAACAAGGGATGTATTCACCCACAGTAAACAGAATAAAGATTCTAGAATCATTGATTTGAAGTTATGGGTCATCGATAACTTCGTCATTGACTTGATTTAAAATGTGGAGAGCTGGAGGAGTTGGTGGTTGTACCATGGGGCCTTTGCCTTTGTCTTGTGCAGCAGCATGAGATGAAGAAGCAACCATTACATAGCAAAGAAGAATGAAGTTTGAAGAGTAAAAGTTGCACAAGAAGGATGAATGCAAGAGAAATGAAGGAAACAAGGGCTCGAGAAAGTTGAATAAAGACGGAAGTGTCGAATTTAAAGGGAGTTTAACTGTAGCCTTTATTACAGAGGAAATTCAAAGAGAAAAGAGGTAAATTTGTGAAGAAGGCAAAGTGGTGGAGAGATAAAGCGTAAGTCGCGGGAAACGTGTCAAACGGGTCAGAATTGATGGAGAAGGTAAATGATAATTATGGTCAGTTAAAGTGATCGAAAACTGGATTAGGATTAAGTGTTTCATCTTCCAAGGAATGACTTCGAAAGTAAACACATTAATCCTATGGGACAATTTGTTAGTCGAGAAATATTTTCGACTAGGGCAAGCTAATTCGAAATTTCAAAGAGATGTTAGAATGGAAATAGAGGTAAAAAAAGGTGCACGTGTAGGCATTAATTGGGAATTACTCGACACAGACTCGACTTAGACACCTTATTAAATCGAGCAAGTCTAGTCGAGCAAGTGAATGAGAAGTCGAATAGTTGCTCAAATAGAGAATTGAACGGTTACATAAGTAGATAAGTTGAAGGTTTTCTCTAAAGGAGGAGTTTATGGGTAACGTCCGTGGGCAAAAGAGCTGGAACAATCACCTAAGAATTCGCATACAAGGTAATGTTGTGTAATTAAGGATTGGTTACAGATATAGGTTATAAATATTTGTCAATTTTAGGGAAAATGGGTTGGAACTTTTCTTCAGAAATACACTCAAGCACACTCACATCCCAACGAATTCCTGAGTTTGCATGCGAGTTTAATTTCTGTAGGGTTCCTTCCATTGTCTTTAAAATTCCATATACATTTTCTGCAAAACTTTACTTGTCCAATTTATCTATCAAGTAATGTTTAATTTCTTTGCCTAATTTATATTTCAACACCTTTTAATTTTTATGTCAAAAGTCCTTTGATTCAATTGAAGGCATTTTACTGCTTTGTTTAAATTCAATGCAGAACATTTCGATTTCAATCAATTTACTCTTCGAATCTTTTTCTTTGCACTTCTTGTATCTTTTTGGCATTCTGGAAACTTATTTCTTGTTTTTATACATGTCTAATTCGAGAACTTTTGATGCACTTATAGAACTGGTACCTGCAAAAGAGGAGTAAGTTTCACTCTCAAACCATTAGAATTGAACCATCATCGATTTGCTAAAAATCAACAAAACAAAGTCATACTTTGGTCCTCGTCTTCACTTGGTTAATCATTTGGTATTTTATTTTCTACAATATTATTATTAAAAAATTGAAGAAAGTTAAAGGAGTTTTAAGATCTAAATTGGTTGGTTTATTCATAAATGTCAGCAGAGTTTAAAAAGGAGCTCTGATACTATAATAAAAAAATTAAAAAAATACATAACAAAATATTTTTTATTTTTGTGTACTCTTTATGTACTTTTTTAATTTTTTATTAATTATCCTTAACAAAACTATCAGACATCAGTTTTGACGATTGAAACATCGAATTGTCCTTTGCAGTAGGAACTAATTATTATATTTATTGCTATAACTTACTAAACTCTGATTTTTATGAAAGCATATTGCACCCAATTTTTATATGGCTGCCTGACAACATATAAGAAAGTAGAACAGAGAAAAAGAAAGAAGCAACAAATGGAATTAACGTTTTTACCTATAAACAATTGGTCTATGTGCGATAAAATAGTTTAATATTAATTTTATATTTTTATTCGTGAATAAATTTATTAAGACTAAATTTTTATGAATAAAAATGATTCTATATAAGCCTAATGCATAATGCATAACCCGATTCGGCAATTCCGTAGTCCATAGGTCCCCAGCCCCGAAAAAACAATCAATCATTCTAAGAATTCTAATACTGTCGTTCTCGAAATTCAGAGTAATGTAACTAAAACGGGTGATAACAACACATTTTAATCACAAAGAAGGAGTAATAATTGTACAAGCAAAATCAACTGTAAAATCTTATATACATAATCAACAGCTACAAGTCTACAACCATAGATGCATATACATACATACATTAATTAATTAAAACAGAAAAAGGTAATAATATACAAACAGCACTATTCTATACCAAAAAGAAAGAAAAAAACAAGAACAGAGCATCTTAAAAATCATCATGGTCATCTGTCGTTAATTTCCGATGTTACTTGTCCAAAGGGTAGCCACTCAAAACCGGATGTAGAGCTAAAAGGATGATTAGGAGCAGAAAAAATCGTAGTAGTAGCTGCTTTCTCTACCGTCTTCCCGCTCTTTGTGGCGGCAAGAGCAGGACAGCGCAGCCACAATACTTTTGAGTATTCTAATCTTGACTCGGCCCCTTCTCGACGGCAACATCTGTGTGTCTGACGGTAGTGATTATTCGTTTGGCATCTGCATCAGCCATTGAAGTGAAAAACAGAAGATAAGAATGAATAGCGAAAAGAGAGAAGCCTTTTGTTTTGGTTGTGAATTGTGAATTATAACAAAAGTGAAGCGTGAATTCGAGTGAGAGCTTACAAAGGTATCAGAGAGTTACTTTAGCAACCTTGATATTCAAGTTTCTCCATTTTTACATGTTTCACGTAGGATCTTTAATTGAGTATGGAGAGAAACTTAATTGAGTATGGAGAGACTATACCATTTGAGCTAGAGCTCATTGACAAAAATATATAAAAAATTACAACTTAAGTTTTTGGAAATCTAATAAGTATTTAAAACCTTGTAATGCTAGACCTATATTTTTAATCAATCATCTTATACATTCACAAAAATCAATCATTAAATTGCATATTGAAATATGTATTTGATCTTTTATAAAAAAAAATTATTATAAATAAATTTTATTATTCAGTTATTACAGATTTAATTATTTTGTTATGGCAGATTTAATTATTCTGAAATTGGATTATTTAATTAAAAATATACAAAATAATATAATTATTTATACAAATTACATACTAATTAATTTTATTATTTTGTTTTAATGTATAAATAACAAAAAAATTAAAATATATTTTATTTATTATTTTTATTAGCAGATCATGTTTTAATGAGTACTGTACTCTACTTTTTGAATTTGAATTCTCTAAATTTTAAACTTTTATGTTAGACAGTAAAGTGTGATTTT
>NC_029793.2:21822530-21822880 GCF_000816755.2 Arachis ipaensis
TACATACTAGTTAATTTTATTATTTTTTTATGTATAAATAACAAAAAAAATTAAAATGTATTTTATTTATTATTTTTATTAGCAGATCATGTTTTAACGAGTCGTACTCTTTGAATTTGAATTCTTTAAATTTTGAACTTTTATTTTAGAAAGTAAAGTGTGATTTTCTCATCCTTGAATAGTTTTTCTATCATATTTTCTCTTAATCCTACCTATCAAATAAATGGTAAGAAATCACACTTTATCTTCTAAACTGGAATTCAAAATTTAGAAGATTCAAATTTCTATTTTTACGTAAGCATTCGTCTAAGAGAATAAACTAGTAAAAAAATAAAAATATAAACATTACA
>NC_029793.2:21822980-21844828 GCF_000816755.2 Arachis ipaensis
ATTTAAAAGTTTATTTCAAAAATTTTCATAAACTTATATTATTTTTTATCTAAATTTTATAAGTTTCTTATATATTTTTTTCAAAAATATACTTACCTTGTTACTTTTGTTTTTCCAATATATTCACAATTATATTTGGTTTTCATAAACTATACAAGAGTTCTATCTAATATGAAATATATAAAAACTGTGTTTCAATTAATGAAATCCATAAAAGCTATATAAAAAGATACCAAACATAAAAATGTTATCTTGAGATAATATTTAAATATGATAATGCAAGACAATAACAAATACCAACTTTATACGACTCTTCAAAATACCAAAATTCCAAAATGAGAAGCAAAATATAGAAATACCGACAGTGACACATTTTACAAAGAAGGTTTTATAGTATTTTTTGGAGGGAATACTCCTATGCAGGACAAGTGGCACACGACGTGGCACTTTTTTATTGGTGTAAGATTCCATAGTATTTCTTGGAGAGAATACCTCTATGCAGGACAAGTGGCACACGACATGGCACTTTTTTATTGGCGCAAGGTTTCATAGTATTTTTGGAGCGAACACCTCTACGCAGGACAAGTAGCACACGACGTGGCGCTTTCTTATTAGCGCAAGGTTCCATAATATTCTTGGAGCGAACACCTCTACGCAGGACAAGTGGCACACAACGTGGCGCTTTCTTATTGGCGTATAATTTTATCTTTATAAGACATTACAATAACGTTCAATCTACTAGAAAAAAAACTGATGAACACAACAAATCTAGAAGCCATGAAACTGAATTTTAAACTTGAAAATTATATGCAAATAATTGTTAAATAATAATTTAGTTAAATTTATTATATTATTTAATAATTTTTAATTATTAACTTTATAGGAACTTAATTGTAGTTGGTTCCATACTTTCTCCTAATTCTGAAGTATAGGTGCTGGTTAATTAGCTGGCAAGTGCTTGTTACAAATTACACTATGCTCCCTCAAAATATTCATGTTTGGAGAAAAGAATGATATTAATTATTATTTTTTGTTGTAAATTTTTTAATTTTTATTTTTTAAAAAATTTAAGATTTAGAAATAAAATTTAAAATTTAAAATAAAAATAATTTTAAAAAGATTAACTGAAAAAAATTAATTATCTGGTCGAAGAATTACGTCCTTATTTCGAACTTATGCAATAATCATTTCATGATCACAAAATAGAGTATAAGTAATCTTGTTAATAGTTTTTTGTAGTTATGGCTAGGGCCTACGTTACACTCACTTTAATTTAATTATCTCCAGTTTAGTTTTTTTTGGTGACTCAAAGATTTTTTGGTGACTTCAGTTTAGTTGAATATAGGAGATAATAATTAATAAATATTAAACAAAATAAACTCAGCCTATAAAAAATAATAATTAATAAATATTAAATAAAATAGTTATTTTTTTCTTAACTATTTTGAAAGTTATCATATCTTAATAATTAAACATTCTTCCACTCAATCCTACATTACAATCAGTTGTTGTATTGTTGGGAACTAACTTTCTGAGGAATAATCAACGGACTTTACTTAATTACTTGTCACACTCAAAATTTCTTTGAATGGTTGTCGCAAGATCCGTTCACATTCTTATGTACGCGAAAATTAAAAGAATCTTATCAGGTGCTATCTTAAAACTACAAAATTTGGATATAAAAGTAAGATGAATGATATATTTTATTATTGTAATTTTTGGTATTTTTTTAAAATTATAAGAGGTACACAAGTCAAACTTTTTAATTTGTGTTTAAAAAATTGAAAAAATTTGAAGTACACAAATGGGACGGTGTACTCCGAATTTTTAAAATTTTTAAAATACAAATCGGGGAGTCTAAGTAGAAAAATCAGACCGTTTCATTTTTGTACCTAAAAATTAGACGGTCCAATTTGTACTCACAAAATTAAATCATCTCACATTTTAAAAAAATACGACAGCAAATCACAATTCAAAAATACATTATTATTAGTCCAATATTTAAAAAAATGTGCTATCTTAACAAAGAACAATCGTATTTTCATTAATATCAATCTACAACTTGCTCATCTTAAATTATAAGAAAATCAAATCAACTACTATATATTATGAACTTAACAATTGAGATTAAATTAATCTATGTCTAAGTTTCTATATCTATAATTTCATTGATGTGTATAGTAGTTACTGTATCTATGAACTCATTTTTTAAATGATTAAAATAATATATATATTAATTTTAAAAATTTTAAATTCTAACATTACAATAGAAAAATAAAGAATTAAAATTTAAGATTTTTAAAATTAATATATATAATAAAAATAATTTAGTCATTTTTTATAATAAAGTATTATAGTCATTTTTTATAAAAAATAATATTAATTTAGATTCGTTCAAAATTTGATTCACTATTTTTCGGTCAAATCAATTTGTCTAGTATAATTTTAACAAAAATAACACGATTTAATTGATTATATATGTTAAATTTTAATTATAAAAAAACATCTTTATAAAAAAATATTTTCAGCATTTTTATCTGAGTGACTCCTAATAAGATATATCATACCTTCTTTCTTAAATTTTCCAAATAAATTTAAAGATCATACTACTGTTTATGTATATCCAAAATTGATCACAACAGCGAGATTATTAGAATAAAGAACCAACAAAAATAATTTATCCTTTTGGATCATATAACAACACAAACTGTAGTAGTACATCATATTTCATATACAAGGTAAAACACATATATGATGACGTTAAATCTTAAAGGAAAAAAAAAAGGGTTACAACAAGGGTATACCAAAGATAATTTAAAAGATGCTAGGTCCTCGATCTATTTCTAAAATATGCCAAGACAAACTAAACTAGCAGAGTTCCAGCAGGACCTACTGTTTATATAAAAACTTAACAAGACCATTAATTTATAAAATAAAAGAGAAAACAAAATAAAAGTGTGGTTTGCTTAACCAGCAAAAACATTGGTATAAGCCACAGGTATATGTAGGATGAGATGTTGTAATAGTGGTCTTAGGAGACATCGTCGTTGTTGCCCTCAGAATTGTAGGCACTTGGTGGTGGGGTAGAAGTAGAGGAAGAAGATGGTGAGGTGCCACCGTTTCCAATCATGTTTCGAAGCGATTCCCCCACCCTAGACACCGTGGAAACCACAGAGCTCGCTAAGCCGTTAAATATTTCGGCTTTGATTTGCCCTCTTTTTGGGGGGAAACTTGATCTCTTCTTTTCAGGTGTACTTGCCATTTTAATTATTTCTTATAGATCTCACCAAACAATATCGGGTGTAAAATAATTTTTAAGAGGAATATGTGATACAAATTTGAAGATGTAGAAAATAAGGAAGATGGAAGGAAAGAGGGTGGGAATAAGCGAGGGAGAGGATGGAAGAGAGAGGGAAGGGGTATTTATCTGCATATATTATATTTTTTTATTTATTGAATGGGAGAAAATTAGGGGGTGCAACTGTGAAAGTGACACACATACATTTGCACATTATTTTATATATTTTTTCTTATGAGTACGTGGTGAGCTTAACGTAATTCCTTTCACTTTTTCATGTACACTTTAATTTCTCTTTTTCAATTAATTATAAAGATGTCAATACTATGTTACATAAGGATATATCTAAGCAGCAACCATGGTTAAGTTTTTGACAATATATATTTAGTACTGTTTAAATAGGATAAATTATTATGATAGACCAAGTAGATGAGGTTAAAACTGGAATTAGAGAAGTGTTGTGTGATGCGTTATGTCGATATATGGGAGTATGTTTTATTTTAATTTGCTGCATTATAATGGCTAATTAAGATAGGTGAATTAATTTCTAGAAGAACTAAGCGACTCTCCTGGTAGTAAAATACTTATAAATTAATTCTCAAATATACTAATAAGAATATGAAAAAGTTTCAAAAGTCAATATTTTTGTTAAAAATTTAAAATTTAGTCAGAATTATAAAAAAATATATAATTTTATATTATTAAATGTAATCTTATATTATTAAAATATTAATAATAATAATTAATCAATTATTATAAATCATAAAATATACTAGTCTTTTAGTACTACTGTGCCAAGCTTGGCAGCTTTCTTAGAGTTATGAAGTAAGCACCCCTTAGCTTCTTTAATTTGTGACTAAGTTCAAACAATGAAGAAACTGCCGCAATTCTAACTTTTACCCTTGTTATTTAATTTAGGAAGCGCAACTTTGAAAGCTTACGTGGAATATATGTTTTTAGCATCAATTAAACAAGCAAATATGTAGATACTAATAATACTAAGGGTTTTGCTCATTAGTGATGATGATGTGAAATAATTAAAAGTGTTTATTGAACAAGTAAGTACTTTTACTTTTCTTTTGAACTGTAAAAACGTAAAGATATTTAAACTTTTAATATATTGAATGAATAGTATGTTTTGGAGAATACCGTATTAGTGGTGTGGTTTTGATCGGTTTGAATAAAAAACTCGCCTGATCTAAGTACTAATTTTATTTATTTGTGGTGGCAGTTTAAATTGGATGTTATTTTTTTTAAATCCGATCCGATCTGATTTCAAGCGGTTTGGATTGGATTAAATTTGTGGTTTTGTAAATTAAAAAAATTAAATACATATAACAAGTCTCAACATTAAATTTTAAATAATCAATAATGATATAACAAATCTCAACAATATCTTAAAAAGCCAATGATAACATAACAATAAAAATAAAAATATAGGTTAGTTAAAATAAATAAATAAATTACATTTTGAACATAAAATATTTATTAAATAATTATAATACATGAATAATATAAAAATGTATAATAAATTGAACATGTTATAATTTATAAGTATATGGGGTTTAGATTGAATTAGATCGAATTATAAAAAATAGATCTAAAATCCGATCCGATCCAGCAGTTTACAAAAATAGAATCAAATCAAATTCGAACTAGTACGATTTTTAATTAATTTTTAGTTTGAACTAAATTAAATGAGCTATTTAATTTAGATTTATTTATATTTGAACACTCCTACTGACGATGGTGGATATATTTTTTTTCTTAGTTTTCTTTTAAATTTCTTTTATCAAGTGTTCTTGTAAATAATACAAACTACATAAGATTATCATAGACATGTTGTACTATAATTTATTCTTAACTAACAATATATAAATAAACAAAACATGTTTGTCATTGATAATTTTAAATGTGTATTTAATTTAACCTATTTTCTAGTCATAATTATTAGATGTTTTAGTTAAATCTTCAAATTATAATAGTTTCTAGCGGTTGAGCACTATGATTAAATACTTTCCTTCAAATGAATGAGTTCGCTAATGTAATGAACCATAATTAATTAATTAGTAGTTTAATCTGCCAAGATGCACAACATTTATGTATCACAATCTTCACTCTATCTTTTTACTCTTTTAGCTAGTATCCTACTTGGTGTTTATTAATTAGGCTTCATTAAATTGATAAAAAAAAATTATAATGAAAAGAATATCTTTTTATTTTTTAATATATTTGATAAATTTTTAATAATAAAAATAAAAATATTAAAAAAATATATTTTTTGAGAAGTTATAATTTACATATTTTTTTAAAAAAAATTAAAAAAAATTATATTTTTTACATAATAAATGAACAAAAAAATACTTTTATCTTATTTTAACCAAACATAATTGATAAATAAAAAAAAATTTTATATGAGATATCCAAACATAAAATTACTTTTATTTTTATAAGAAATATTTAAAAAAATATTTTTTAGGAATAGCGCCTAAATAAACCCTTAATTTAAGGTGGTTTCACTATAAATAATAATCTGTTATTTTAACCCCCAAAAAATATGAATCTAATAATTAAATCATATTCCATGCAATACAAAAGAATATAATCACAAATTTATATGATATCAAATTTTTAACAAAGCAAATGTAATATTTTAACTCGCCACAAATCAATTTGCATAAAAAAATATCAGCATATAATCAAATTGACCTTTAAAAGATAATATATAAGATATTAATTTGATCATTAAACTCACAAATTTTTAAAAATAATTTTATATTATTTTAATATATATTTTTCACTAATTTTTAAGGCAACCATTTACGAATTTTCAATATATGGACTGCAAATGAAAAGGACTAAAAGAAAACTGCAATCCACATAGCTCAAAATATATGCTATTATTTTTTAAATTCCTAGTTCAATTTTCAGGGTTTTATTTTGATTCTTTTGTATAAAACACTACGACTAATTCATGACACTTATGCAAGACTAAATTAATACATATATAGAGTTTTTTCGAAATTGTATTCCACAACAAAGTTCAAAGTTTTTTATATTCATTGGATTATCAGAATTTTTATTGTTGTTTTTTATTTAAATTATTATGATTAATTAGTGACACTAAATTGGCATATGTGTTAGTCTAAATTTTTTTAAAATTGTATTCTACTGAAAAGCTCAAAGTCTTCTTATAATTTATTCGATTCAAATTTTTGTTTTTAGAGTAAAGTATCGTTTTTGACCCCAATGTTTGGGATAAGTTTTAAAATTGTCCCTAACGTTTCAATCGTCCTATTTAAGTCCCTAACGTTTCAAAATTGACTCAAAGTTATCCTGCCATTAGGGATCCGTTAACAGAATTGACGGCGGGACAAAATTGAGACGATTTTGAAACGTTAGGGACTTAAATAGGACGAAAACGTTAGGCAAGACCAAGTTAATACATGTATCTATATCCAGTTTTTTGTGAACTGTATTCTACGAAAAAGTTCAAAATTTTATGTAATTCATTAGATCATCGAAGTTTTTATTTTTGTTTTTTTTGCTTAAATGGTATTCTACCGAGAAGTTCAAAATTTTATGTAATTCATTAGATCATTAGAGTTTTTGTTTTTGTTTTTTTACTTATATCACTACTACTAATTATTTTTGTTTTATATATGTCAGTGGAGTTCTCCCTCAATTGTATTTTTTCAAAAAATTCAGTCTTTTATTATTCATTAGTTATAAAATTGGATAATTTCAACTATTGAAGTCATAAAAAATAAACAATTTTAAAAGGAGAAAAATACGGTCACAGTTTTAATGTATTTATTTATTTAAATATAAAAATTTTAATATATCTAAAAATATTAAAATGATAATTACACTAAATATAATGTAGAGAGTCAATATACTTTATTTTGTTCAATAGTAAAATATTTTTTTGGCTAAAACATTTTATATTAGTGTGTATTTGGATTGTTAGTTGTTTGTCACATTAGAGTTTGAATGATCATAATTTTATAAAAATTAATTTTGTGTAAAAATTAGTTTGTGTCAACATAATTTATATTTGATAATTTTATATTAAAAGTAAATTTGATAAAATAAATATTATTTAAATAATAATATTAGTTAAAATCACTTTTAGATAGATAATTATTAGAAGAAACTATGACATTAAATTATAATGTTATCTTTTATGCATATTTAATTTTTTTATTTTTTTAGTATTTTGTACATAATATTTTTTTAATACTCTTAGTACTATTTTTTATTAATGGTATACATTTTTTTCTAAAGTGACAATATAACTTTAGAAAAATTAAATCTTTTATTTTTATATATTAAAATATTTTTTAATGGTTAAAAATAAAAAGAAAAAAAAAACCCTTAAAGTACATCACATTGTAAAGAGAAAGAGACAGATTTTAACTAAACAACCTTTTAATAGTAAATTTAATCATTAAATTCTTTTTGTCACATACTCATATTATATATCACATATCTACGTGGATGTAAATGCCAGTATCATGAAAGGTTTCCTCGATAGATTCGTACAATCTATTTTTTCTGGCCTTTTCTACAAGGTAAATTAATCATTTGGTGTTTTGTTTTTTACAATATTATTAATAAAAAATTGAAGAAAATTAAAAGAATTTTAAGATCTAAATTAATTGATTTATTCATAAATATCAGCAGAATTTAAGAGGAGTTCTGATACCATATTAAAAAAATTTAAAAAAATACATAACAAAATATTTTTTATTTTTATATACTCTTTATATACTCTTTTAATTTTTTATTAATTATCCTTAACAAAATTATCAGACATCAGTCTTGACTATTGAAACATCGAATTATTCTTTTGTTATATTTATTACTATAACTTACTACTGAAAGAAAATTCCACCCAATTTTTGTATGGCTGCCTGACAACATATAAGAAAGTGGAACAAAGAAAAAGAAAGATGCAACAAATGAAATTAACATTTTCACTTACAAAAAAATTGGTCCATGTGTTATAAAATAGTTTAACATTACTTTTATATTTTTATTCATGAATAAATTTATTAAGACTATTTTTTTTTTGAATAAAAATGATTCCATATAAGCCTAATGCATAATGGTATGACCCAATTCGACAATTTCGTAGCTTATAGAGTCCAAGCCCGAAAGAACAATCAATCATTATAAGAATTCTAACACATTTTAATCACAAAGAAGGAGTAATAATTGTACAAACAAAATCAACTGTAAAATCTTATATACATAATCAACAGCTACAAGTCTACAACTATAGATGTATATACATACATATATTAATTAATTAAAACAGAAAAAAAGATAATAATATACAAACAGTATTATTCTATACCAAAAAGAAAGAAAAAAAAAAAAAAACAAGAACAGAACATCTTGAAAATCATGATTATCATCATAGTTGTTGTCAATTTCCGATGTTTCTTGTCGGAATGGTAGCCAACCGTCGGAGTTGTGGATGTGGAGCTAAGAGGATGATCAGAAACAGAAAAATCGTAATAGTAGTAACTGCCTTCTCCATTGTCTTCCCGCTCCTTGTAGCGGCCGGAGCAGGACAGCGCAGCGACTATGCTCTTGAATATTCTAATCTTGATTCGGCCCCTTCTTAGCGGCAACATTTGTGTGTCTCTAACGGTGGTGGTTATTAGTTTGGTATCTACATCAGCCATTGAAGCGAAAAACAGAAGAATTAAAGAATAAGAATGAAGAGTGAAAAGAGAATCAAGCCTTTTGTTTTAGTTGTGAATTGTAAATTGTAATAAGAGTGGAGCGTAAATTCGAGTGAGAGCTGTGTTATAAAGGGATAAGAGAGTTACTGCAGCTGTCTTGCTATTTAAGTTTCTCTATTTTTACATGTTTCAATCTTCAGAATTTTTGTTTTTATTCTTTTGCATAAACTATTGTGACTACTTAATAACACCTGTGCAAGATTATTTTGGAATTACTACTTGTATTGCGGTTGATATATTACTATTTTATAAGTTTCAAGTTTCTACCAATCTTTAGAGTTTTTATTTTTGTATAAACTATGGTGACTTATTAATGATACTTGTGCAAGACCAAGGTATCAGATTAACGCATGTATCAACTAATTTCTCTCAAAAAGTATCAAGTTAACACATGTATCAGCTAATTTCTCTCAAAACTGTATTATACTGAAAAAGTTGGTTATTTGTAGTTCATTAGTTTTTATATTGGATAATCTCAAAAATTGAAGTCATAAAAAAATAGACAATTCTAGAGAAAAAACTACTCTCAATGTCTTTATTTATTTAAACATATAAAAATTTTAATATATCTAAGAATATTAAAATTATACTTAACAGTGGCGAAACTTGAAACAAAATTCTGGAGGGTCAGATAGAGGATAATTGTCAAGATGCTTTTGATATGGAGCTCGTCTAATCTCATCTCTCTGGTTTGGGTGATATTGCCACATTTAAAGCCGTTTTCTGGGTCTCGTTCTAAAAAGTTAAGGTCAAACTCATCAGATGGAACTTTTTGAACTTTAAAGGTTGTATCTCACTTTTTTCGTGATTCATTAAAGTAGAAGAACTATTTACAGGTGTTGATATTGTAAAAGTTATATGTTCTCCTTCTTAAATATTAGCCTTCCTCTAAAAAAATGTATCAATTCTTTGATTTTTCATTATTATTTTATATAAAATTTGAATATATATCCTGTAAAATATGTAAAGAAGAAGTTAGAAGGACAAATATTAAAATTTATAATATTTATTGAATTTTTTTTTATCAATTTATACAAATACAATAATATTAATACTTATTGAATATTCTATTATTTTTTATCATATAAAAAATTAAATTAAATAAATAGTAAAATATAAAATAATATTAAATTAAATAAATAAAAATATCTAATATTTTATATTTGAACTTAAAGATAGAGAAAGTGTTGCTTATTAAACTTATTAGGTACTTTAAGTCATAGTAAAGTATTTAAGTCAATTGAATTATTTTTTATCTTTTGAAAAATACTACTAATTTTTTTATAAAAAATTTGGGAGGATTATGGCCCCTTGTCTGAACTAAGCTCCGTCTCTGACACTAAACATGCTGTGAAGAGCCAATATACCTTATTATGCTCAATAGTAAAATATTTCAAGTTAAAACATTAGTATATAATCCTTATAACTCTCACAACACTATGGCAATCACACTATCTTGGAGTTGCTACTTTGTGGTTTATATGCCTTTATTCACACAAACACCCCACATATCCAGCTGGTGCTGTCATGAAGAACAACAACAAAAATATTCAAATGAGCCAATCCAAAAATAAACACATTGACATAAGTTCTAAGGATTAGAAACGTTTTGCAGGAGGTCCAAACCCCTTTTGATGCATGGAAGGGCCAAGGCCCAACAAAGAAAAAGGTGTTAGGTGTGGATACGGTTAATTTGTCATGATGTTGATGATATCCAATATTATAGTTTGTAATTTCTTTGGACTTAGTCCCATTGGTACACCAAAAACAAAATATATGTTCAAAAATATATACCAAATAATTAAAAACAAGGAGCACAAAAGAATTATTATATGTTGTAATTCACGGCTCATGATTCGGTGGTTTCAGAACGTTTGGATCATTAAATGGTCTCATAACAAAATATGTTTTTTAAATTTTTTTAATAACTGCTAAATAGTCCTTTTTTAATTTAATTACAAATTAACCCCATATATTTTATTTAATTATCAAAACGATTTTTTATTTTATAAATAATTATTTTATCATAAATCTATCATGTTTATTAATAATCAAGAACAAAAACAATAACGAATTAAATCTTTCATTGATCCTAATAATAAATTTTTTAGCTATTCCAATCGATTAAAAGATTAAATTTGATCCGTCACGTTCGTGAGGAATCATAAAATCGTGTTTTCTTGAAAACCAATCGATTGAATTATAACTCAATCGATTGGATTATAGTTTACCACTAAACAATAGATTGAAAATTGCTGGGCAGCATGGTTTTCGCAAATATCAATCGATTGGTCATATTACCCAATCGATTGAACGATGAATTAAATGTGGATTTTTTATAATTCAATCGATTGTTTAGAATTTCCAATCGATTGAATGCTTCAAAACAACCTGTGTCTCACTATTCAATCGATTGGTTGTGATACCCAATCGATTGAATTCATGAAAACAATATGGACATGCCAAATTCAATCGATTGAAGTGTGCTACCCAATCGATTGAAATGTGTATTAGCAACTTGAGGTCTCACTATTCAATCGATTGGTTATGTTACCAAATTTTATGTCATTATGTATGAGAACAATGATTTATTTTATTTATTTATTTTTATACCAAAAACGATGGTTTATTTTCTTAACACTACAATGAAAAACTTGATTGGACCTTTGCTGATTGCTGCAACGGTGATTAAAGATGAAGAAATAGTGGATATTAAATAGACAGATAAAAAATTTAAAAAAATTGGATATTAAGTAGATGGATGTTCCAAAGAAAAACAATGAAATTTTTTATAATAAAAGAAAATGATACACGATTTCAATGGTGGGATTAAATAATTGGTGATGGATTATTCACCAATTTATAATGTTAATATTAAGGAAAAGATAAGATTAGAGTATCTAAATCAAAATAAAACCGCAAAAATTGAAGATAGAATTTTAAAGATAAGATAGATGAATAACAAGATAATTTCTAAAAACGATAACAAAATTGAAATAGGCGTAGTACACATTTCAATCGATTGGGTAGCACAGTTCAATCGATTGAATTAGGTAAATCCATATTGTTTTGGTGAATTCAATCGATTGAGTAACAAAAGCAATCGATTGAATTGTGAAACCCAGGTTGTTTTTAAGCATTCAATCGATTGGAAATTCTAAACAATCGATTGAATTATAAAAAATTCACATTTAATTCATCGTTCAATCGATTGGGTAATATGACCAATCGATTGATTTTTGCGAAAACCATGCTGCCGAGCAATTTTCAATCGATTGTTTAGTGGTAAACTGTAATCCAATCGATTGAGTTATAATTTAATCGATTGGTTTGATAGTCCAATTGATTGGTTTTCAAGAAAACACGATTTTATGATTCCTCACGAATGTGACGGATCAAATTTAATATTTTAATCGATTGGAATAGCCAAAAAATTTTTTAGGATCAATGGAAGATCTAATTTGTTATTGTTTTTGTTCTTGATTGTTAATAAACATGATAGATTTATGATAAAATAATTATTTATAAAATAAAAAATTATTTTTATAATTAAATAAAATATATGGGATTAATTTGTAATTAAATTTAAAAAAGGACTATTTAACGGTTATTAAAAAAACTTAAAAAACATGTTTTGTTATGGGACCATTTAACGGTCCAAACGTTTTGGGACCACCGAATCCGGTGCTCGCTCTATAGTTATATTTACTCTTCGATGGTCCCAGAACGTTTAGACCATTAAATGGTCCCATAACAAAACATGTTTTTAAAGTCTTTTTAACAACTGCTACATAGTTCTTTAACTAATTTTAATTACAAATTAACCCCATATATTTTTTTAATTATAAAAACAGTTTTTATTTTATAAATTATTATTTTATCAATCATCTATTATGTTTATTAACAATCAAAAACAAAAATAATAACGAATTAGATCTTCCATTGATCGTAATAAACCTCTTGGCCATTCCAATGGATTAAAAGTTTATATTTGATCTGTAACGTTCGTGATCAACAATAAAATTGTGTTTCCTTAAAAACCAATCAATTGGAATTTTAAAACAATCAATTGAATTATAACATAATCGATTGGATTACAGTTTATCATAGAGGTGTCCGCGGATCGGATCGGATCGGATATGACCGAAAATTCGATCCGATCCGCATAATTTTCATCGGATCGGATATGATATCCGCACTTTTTAGTGCCGGATCCGATCCGATCCGATCCGCACATTTGCGGATCGGATCGGATCAGATATCGGATATATCCGCATAATTAAACCTTCTCTTTTTAATCATATTTCTATGTAAAAAAATTCGATAAAAATATTTCTTTCATACTTTTAAACTTATTTATTCTTAAAATATTTTTAATCAAACTCTTTCTAAATAACAAAAATAAAATAATACAATATATGAATAATAATTACTAACTAAAACATAAAAACAAATAAATATAATACCAAACATATATATATATATTTATTTTTTGTTGTCAAATTAGTTTTTATATATTTATATATATTTTATTTTTTATATTTTTAAAATGTATTTTATATTTTATACTAATTGAAATACATAGAAATACATAGAAATCTATGGAAGTGTCTAGATGCCTTTAAAATGTGAAAATGACATGTGACTATAGCCTATATGTACATGCAAATAATGACTAAATAATTGTATTTTGTGGGGACTACGGCTTTTATGACTTCTACGATATTTGATTTAAAGAGCTCAAGAGCTAATTGTATTATGTTTGTATAATTTGAACCACTCCAAATTTTTTTATATAATTGATCATAACAACCACAAAACTTTAATGTTTCACCTCATGGTTCATCTTATGACATCTTTTTTGCATTCAATCTGCACCTTTCTTTGATCAAGTTGGTTTATTTTCCTCCTAATAATTGTGGACCTGATTTCAAAATGTATGCTTTTTAAATCAGTATCAACAATATACAATTGATGAGACATTTAACCACACACTTATTAGGAGCTCATCTTATTCCAATGACCATGATGACATGTTGTCATGTTCTTCACATTATGCTGATAATGGAGACCATTACAGTCAAGCCCATCATAATTGAAAATTTGTGAACATTATGGACTATGATTCACAGAGATGGGAGTTTCTTGAGTTAGAGGACTCATTCCTATATGCTTTCAAAATAAATAAAAAATTAAAAAGACTTACTCTTTCTAATCAATTTATGTCATATATGCTAAACTGACTTTGTTGTAAATATCTATTAACTAATAGATGAGTACAAGAGTTAAAATTTGCACCGAAAGCACCTAAGGGTGTAGTGATTGTTGGACTAAAATTTTGTAAAGGGAGGTGGAAATGACCGTGAAGTGTGAACTTTGATTAGGAGAGAAAATGGAAGTATATATAAAAATCAGGAGTTATTTAGAAATTTGGATTCTGGATATTTGGATAATTTTAGGGGTGTACGCGGATCGGATCGGATATGGTCAAAAATTCTATCCAATTCGCACAATTTTCATCGGATCGGATATGATATCTGCGTTTTTTTAGCGTCAGATCCGATCCAATCTGATCTGATTCGCAGATCGGATCGGATCGAATATCGGGTATATCCGCATACTTGAACCTTCTTTTTTTAGTCATATTTCTGTGTTAAAGAAATTCAATAAAAATGTTTCTTTCACACTTTTAAACTTATTTATTTCTAAATAACAAAAATAAAATAAAACAATATATGAATAATAACTACTAACTAAAACATACAAGTAAATATAATACCAAATATATATATTTACATTTTTTAATTATTATTGTGCGGATCTGCAGATCTGCGGATCGGATACGCGGATGCAGAGCAGATATCCGCGATCCAATCCGTAAAGAGTGTAGATCGGATCCTATCCAATCCGATCAGACTGCGAATCGGATCGTATTCGCAATTTTCGGATCGGATGCGAATATTTACCGCGGATCTGTGGATACGATCCGATTCATGGACACCCCTAGTTTATCACAAAACAATTGATTGAAAATTGCGAGGTAGCATGGTTTTCGCATAAATCAATCGATTGGTTATATGACCCAATCGATTCAACGATGAATAAAAAGTGGATTTTTGTAATTCAATCGATTGTTTATACTCTCCAATCGATTGAATGCTTGAAAACAACCTGAGGTCTCACCAAAACAATCGATTGGTTTTGTTACTCAATCAATTGAATTCACCAAAATAATATGAATTTGCCAAATTCAATCGATTGAATTTACTCAATAAACCTCTCTCAGATATGTTTTGGGCTGAAAAGCTTTATTTCATAGTTTTTTTTAGTCTCTTTTCCTCTCATCTTAATAACATTCTTTAAGAAAAACATAGGGCTGATTTGTTGGTCAACATATTTGAAGTGGGAATGAGTTAAGTGATTGTCTAGCAATTTTCCCTTTTGAATTTAGTTTGTTGTCCACTAATTAGGAGTTCATTGGGTTTTCAACCGAATTTGTGTGTTTCAACTAAGGCAATTTGTGCACGTCCTTAGATGTGTACATTTCATGTTTACTTTCTTGATGAGATTATGGTAGTTGGTAATTTATTCATTATTAGACGTATTCATGACAGGGAAGTCTCAATTCATAATGTTTCTCCTTGGAATTTCGAAACTCTAGCGTTTTTTGTCTATCTCAACATAGAATCATTGTCTCCATTGTCAGGTTTATTGATGATGCGTATAATGAAGGAATTCCAGTGAATTCAATCGATTGAGTAACAAAACCAATCGATTGTTTTGGTGAGACTTCAGGTTGTTTTCAAGTATTCAATCGATTGGAGAGTATAAACAATCGATTGAATTATAAAAATTCATTTTTTATTCATCGTTTAATCGATTGGGTCATATAACTAATCGATTGATTTATGCAAAAATCATGCTGCCTTGCAATTTTCAATCGATTGTTTTGAAATTCCAATCGATTGGTTTTCAAGGAAACACAATTTTATTGTTGATCACGAACGTCACGGATCAAATATAAACTTTTAATCCATTGAAATGACCAAGAGGTTTATTACGATCAATGGAAGATCTAATTCGTTATTATTTTTGTTTTTGATTGTTAATAAACATAATAGATGATTGATAAAATAATAATTTATAAAATAAAAAACTATTTTTATAATTAAAAAAATATATGGAGTTAATTTGTAATTAAAATTAGTTAAAGGACTATGTAGCAGTTGTTAAAAAGACTTTAAAAACATGTTTTGTTATAGGACCATTTAATGGTCCAAACGTTCTGGGACCATCGAATCCGGTGCCTTGTTTTCATAGTGAGCAAGTGATTTTCGTAATTGTGGTTGAAGCCCATTTTGCTTATATTGTGTACAAATCAAAATAAGGTTGCTGAAATTTCTGTTTAATAAGATGATGAACAATGCTTTTATTGGTAAGTTAGGCATTGAGTCTAAGAGCATAGAATCTATGAAATGAACGAGAATTAGTGGAATCAATTCCAAATTTTGGGCTAAAACTTCTATTAATTGAATATAACATTGTTGTTAAGGTATAGGTTGAGATATGAGGATTGGATCATGTTTTGTATGCAGGTTATAGACTTATAGGCATCACTTGAATACCAAACAACCACGCATTTTGTCGATATGAGTATAAATACTTTGAGGGTTATTTGGCAATTAAAGTTAGATTACCTATTAGATAAGGGTAGAACTTAGTAATTTGTTGTAGTAGGTTCTGAGTGAAACTCCACATAATTGAAGCAAACCAACTGTAAAGACATTATCTATCTTAAGTTTTAAGATAATCATTCAAGATTATGTTAATTTAGCAATGGTCATAATGCAGAAACTGTTATCGAATGTAGTAATGCCGAGGATAGTATATAAATAAATCAGTACTTGTATTTTGATGATATGCAATAACAATGATCCTTTTCATTCATTCAGTGTTCAACTCTCTGTATTACTTTTTCTATACATTGTTAGTTTGTCATTGTATTTATATGATATCAAGGCTTCAATCAATAATCCATGACAGACTCTCCAGAAACATCACATATTTTTAATTCTTCAAGCAATGCTGCACCATCACCAATATTTTCTGCCAATACCACCAATGAGCACCCTTGTTCTCAAATCTTTCACTATATCCCTGTCTGAAAAATTATCAAAAACTAATTTCTTGATTTGGAGGCATCCTGCAACACTTACAATCTGCAGCTAAGAACAAGCGTATATAGGCAATGATGCGAAAATGCCGATAAATTTTTTTTAATAAGTTCTCCTGCCTTTAAACACTAACTTATATGATTTGCTATATGCGCCCTCTATTACTCAGAATTTAGTAATTGTATCAAAGTTTGCACGCGATAACGATGTTTATTTTTCTTTTTGGCTTGACTATTGTTTGGTGAAATTGCAGGCTACCAAGAAAATTTTCCTCCGGGGTAAGGATGAGAATGGCATGTATCGGTTCGAATGTGTCTTCATCCAAAAGCCCCATCTTCTTCATGTTTACCTACTGTTTTAGCAAGTTCTTGTACTTTTTAGATGTTTACCACAAAAAACTTGGCCACCCTGTCATTCCAATTGTAAAATCCATAGTTACAACATGTCAATTACCTATTAATAAAGATTCAAATATTGATTTCAAGTGCCAATATTGTTGTATGGCCAAATCCCATAAATTGTCATATCAGTTATCTACTGCATCTTATTCTTATCCTCTTCAACTAGTGGTTTCAGATGTATGGGGTCCTTCATCAATTGTCTTTATACAAGGCTTTCATTACTATGTATCTTTTATAGATGTTATACTTGCCATACCACAATCTACCTACTTACTAATAAATCTCAAGTGTTCTTTGTTTTTCAAGCAATACAAAGCATATATGGAACGTCAAACGGGATATTCAATCCGTGCTCTTCAAACGAATAATGGTCGCGAGAGACACTCGCTTTTACAAAATTCCAGCACTAAGAAGGCGTTGCAAATAGGCTTTCATGTCCCTATACACCACAACAAACCGGTTTGGCGGAGCGGAAGCATCGACATATTGTCGAAACTGGTCTAACTCTCCTAGCTACTTCCTCTCTCCCTCTATCCTTTTGGGACTATGCTTTTTCTTATTAACCGTATGCCATCTGTTAACACTTCTTTGAGCTCTTGTTTCAAATTGTCCCAGATTATTCTCTTCTTCGAGTTTTTAGGTGCCTTTGTTATCCTCACCCTCAGCCATATAACACAAACAAGCTTGAAATGCACTCACAACCTTGCCTTTTCTTGGGTTATTCTACTCATTAAAATGGAAGGGAAGACTATGGTTTCCAAGGACGTGGTATGAGACCAAGTTTTCATACTCTAATCTTTTTCAATTAGACACAACATCCAATTCTCAATGTTACACTTGTCAACATGAATTTTTGGCAACTATCACAGCCATACCACTATCTTCTATAACTCCCTCTTTGACCTTACTTTCCGCTAATCCTGTTCCTGATGAACCTCTAAAAAATATACCCACTACTCTAGAATAATCTGTCCAAACTTGAAACAACAACCATCCCATGCTCACATGGTCAAAGACTGGCCATAGTAAATCCAAAGTCCTTTAAACAACTACTTCTTCGTCAATTAAAAATTCTTCTTTAGCTCCTCCCAAGTTCATTCTTGCTGCCACGAACTCACCACATTGGAAGGAAGCCTTGATGGTCGAACACAAAGCGCTAATGAATTACAAGACATGGACATTGGTGGAACCACCTCCCAATGGAAAAATAATTGGGTGCAAGTGGATATTCATTGTAAAGAAAAACTCAAAGGATCAAGTCTTATGCCAGAAATCTCGTCTTGTTGCAAAAGGTTTTAACCAAATGGCTGGAGTCAATTATGATAAAAACTTTTCACGAGTGATCAAACCAGTCACTGTTCAATTAGTTATCACTCTTGTTCTCTCAAAAGGATGGAGAATTAGGCAATATGACTTTCATAACACCTTTCTCAATGGAGTTCTACATGAAACTCAATACATGGCGCAACCTCTAGCCTTCATTCATGAGAATTCAAACTTAGTAAGCAAGCTCCACAAAAGCTATCTATGGTTTAAAACAAACCCCGTGCTTGGTATCTCACCCTCACTGCTATATTTTGAAATTTTGGGTTTGAGAGCACAAAATTATATCCTTCTCTCTTCATCAAATCAACATCCAAGTCCATCGCCTATATACTCATCTATGTAGATCATATGCTTGTCACGGGAAGTGATGATCAAGAGATTCAAGAGACTATTAACTAACTACACTCCACTTTCCTCCTAAAAGATCTTGGTGACCTAAACTTCTTCCTCGGCAATGAAGTCAATCATTACACTGACTTCTCTATCTCCCTGAACCGGTCCAAGTACATTCGAGAGTTGCTATCCAAAGTCAGAATGCTCGAATGTAAAGCCATGAATACTCCTATGTATTCCTCGTGTCACTTGACATCTTTAAGGAGCATGTCATTTGAAGATCCGACCATGTTTAGGTCGTTGGTTGGGGGATTATAATATCTAATGATAAGGCGACTTGATATCACATTCACAGTGAATAAGCTCAGTCAATTCCTTTCAAATCCATTACAAGATTACTAGACTGCATTAAAGCGCTTACTTCGATTGACTGGTTTTGCAGACTCCGAGTTGGCCTTGGATCGGAAATATCGAAAATCAACATCAGGATATTGTATATATTTTGGCCCCAACCTTGTCTCATGGAAATGCACAAAACAAACCACTGTTAGTCGAAGCTCAACAGAGGCAGAGTTCAAAAAACTTGCTGTAATCTTTGCTGAACTGATAAGGGTCCAAACGCTCTTCACCGAAATGCATCAACCTAGTAAGAATGCCTCCATCGTGCATTGTGACAGCATGTGCAATGTGCTTCTTGCTTACAATCTTGTGCTACATAATCAAACGAAACACTTCAAGCTAAATCTAAACTTTATTCGTGATATAGTCAATCAAGGCTTGGTTGCGGTCACACACATCCCTGCATCAGAATAGATCGCAAATGTCCTAATAAAGCCTCTTTCAAGCTATTTGTTTGAGAAGTTCAGAGACAAATTCAGGCTTGTGCTTCACCCACCTTGAGTTTGTTTGTAAAGACATTATCTATCTTAAATTTCAAGATAGTCATTCAAGATTCTGTTAGCTTAGCAACAGTCATAATGCAGAAGCTGTTATTGAATGTAGGAGTGTCGAGGGTAATATATAAATAAACCAGCAGTTGTAATTTAATGATATGCAATAATAATAATCCTTCATTAATTTAGTGCTCGATTCTTTGTATCTCTCTTTCTATACATTGTTAGTTTGGTATTACGTTTATACTAACTAGAATGAGACACGCGCATTGCGCGGGACGGTAAATTAATGATAGTATATAATAAATATTAAAAATTGTTATGTTTTGTAGAAATAAATTAAATATGTGTAAATTGAAGTTAAATTTAAAAGGTGTTTTATTTTAAATAATTTGTAGTACAAAAGATTTGAATGTTGGAGTTACACAAAGTGATATTTTTATTTGGTGGTTTGCTTTTGCATTTGTTTTAGTTGATGGACTTAGTCATCTTATGTGGCGCTTGTCCTCCTTTTTTTGTTGGTTGTTAGAGTTGCTGCTTTCTTCTTTTTGTCGTAGGTTCTTGTGAAGACATGTTCTTTATGAGGTGGAAACTCATGTGCAGTCGACTTCACGTGAAGTTGATAGATAAAAACCGTTAGATGAAAATTAGTCGAATCAGTCAAACCATCTAACGGTTCTCGGTTATCAACTTCACGTGAAGCCGACTGTACTTGAATTTCCACCTCTTTATGAATTGTTGAGTTTGATGCACTTTCTATTGTATTATTTGGTTCCATCTTTGTATGTATGTTCTTCTTTCGAAGATGTGTCTTGAATTTGTATGATTTTCTTTCTCTTTAATCTCTTGATGGGTGGTGGTTCAATATCATTATTTTTCTGAAATGTCATTAGATTTGAAGCAGTTGTGCCCAATAAGTTTTTTGCGTCACCATCAAATAGTACAAAAATTATTGTAACACTTTGATCTGAAACCTTTAATTGAATTCTGAACCTAAAATAAGTATTGGGTTAACAACTAATAATTTGATAGATGAGATTATGAAAAGTATATAGAGTTACCTTATTATTGGATATTGTGGTATTTGATTACATGTGCCACAAATGTAGTTGTTTCTTTTTTTTTTTTTATATGCTTTCTTCGGACACTTTTTACATTTAACATAGTTCCACTTTAATTTGTCATCAATTTCGTTTATAGTTGTTAAAATTATGAAGATCTTTTTCTATTCCAATATTCAATTTATGTTATCATTAGGTATATTGTATTTGAGTAAGTATGAATGTATGATGCATGTTGTGATTTTTTTTTTGTCACACCTGATCATCAAATTCTCATTGCATGACCATTAGATCTTGAATAGTTATTCGATTTCTAATCGTTCTGCTTTGAAAGAATGATGCTCTATTGAGTAAGTTTGAAATGTGGAAATAAATTTTTTGTGCTAAATTTGATGTTATGTGAAAGAATAGTGATAAGAGACTTATATATGTAGTTTAAATAGTATGGAATTTAAATACTTATAATGTAAAATTTATTATGATTAATAATATTATTATGACATTTGTAATATGGATGTTTATTACCTTTGGTGAGTTATTTATAAAAATTAATAAATTAATTGTTACGGTTATAAATTTATTGTAGGTTACAAATATGAATTCAAT
>NC_029793.2:21846319-21855122 GCF_000816755.2 Arachis ipaensis
GTAAAATTTATTATGATTAATAATATTATTATAACATTTGTAATATGGATATTTATTACCTTTAATAAGTTATTTATAAAAATTAATAAATTAATTGTTACGGTTATAAATTTATTGTAGGTTACAAATATGAATTCAATGTATTTATAGATTACAAATTTATTGGATTTTATTTTTTAGTTTTTTATTTGTATATTTTATTTTTTTGCTGATTTGGAAATAATAGTTGATTTGACAAGAATTGAGTGGTTGATTCTAAAATTGTGCTAAGTAAGAAATATTGCTGACATGGCATTAGTAGGAGGAAATAAATATCTCAAAAGTAATGTGGTACATACTTATGTATCTACTTTTATATATTAAAAATAGACTATACCACTATCCTCCACGTGTAAACCTCCCGACAACTCCTCAACCAGTCGTGACACATTGCCTGGAGCTGGGGACCGTCATATGATGTCCAACAAAGCTGAAATTTCGAGAAACATAATCAAAACTCGTAAGAAATGTTACAATGAACTAGGACAAGGTATCTAGCCTGGCCTATGTCACAATCTGAGCAACCTGTCCTCATAATGGTCCGTACTCTGTTGTCCATCTCGATGAACCTAACAACGTATATGTCAACGTAATTTAGTTATAGAAAAGTATAAGTAAACAATGAAAATATTAAACAATGTGAATAATGGATATATCGAATGTTCATTTTACTAGATGTATAGATGGTTATTCTAATATTAAGATTTAGGTGAATAATTTGAAAGTATAATATATTTTGATTTAATTGGTAGTTGTTTATGTTGTTCAAAAAAGTTATTGGTTACTTAATATAACCCGTAGTTATTAACAACATATAAATGTGAAATAAAAAAATAGTAAAAATTAATTTAAAGGAGCATACCTAATTTAATTTAAAGAAGTTTACGAATTAAAATCAATTAATTAAAAAAATTACCAACTTTAAAGTCGATAACCTATCGATGTTCCTAAACATGCCATAACAGAAAATGAGATTGAATAATAACCTATCTCATCAATTTTGTTTGGTTTAGATTACTTTTGAACACCCCTAATTTTAAACTTAATATTTTGATAAGATACAAATCGATCTAATCCAAATATCAATAGTTTGAATCATAATCAATTTAAAAATAAATAAATCAATACAATACAAATTAACATCTTTTGAATAAAATTGGATTAGTTTTAAAAATAAAATTTAAATTAATATAATCCAAATCGTAACAAATTATATCGATTTACCTTATAGATCAACTTAAACCATCCTGCAAACACAGTTTTATTTTGTTAGCATTGACAACAAGATATGTATAATGTGATAAAAAAAAAAGATAAATATAAATATTTTTAGAACAAAAATATTTATATACTAAAATCAACTATCAAAAATCAATTATCATGTATTTGTGTATAAATACATGTATTGTTTAATACATGTTAATATGTATTTTGTATTTCAACATATATTTTATACTAATATTTAATTTTGATAATTGATATTGATGTACACCTAAAATAATCATTTTTAGAAAGACATATCAATCAATAAATATTCAATTTATTTGTACAAAAAAAAATCCTAATAAGGTAAGTTTATGAAACCCAAAGCCAAAAACTCCCAATAACTAATATTACCTCTTCTAAGAATAATATTCAAAATTTTCCTGCTAGATTGCTCCAGCAATGTTAGCTATAAAATAGATGAATACAATTAATTTATGAATATGACCCCAAAGGGAAAAAAAAAGTGGAAAACCTATAAAAAGAAAGTATGCATCCGCCAATGAGAAAAGTCGAACTCAACTTTTGCCATAAGTAAGGTAGTAAGTTTCAGGTCATCAAGAACACCTTAATCTTTTACTATTTTCTTTCATCTTTCTCCTCCTTTATTTTGTACGTTGATGGTCTGTACAAACAAATCAAGATACTAATGTTTACGTTACATACCCCAATAAGAAGCATAAGATGCACAAGGTATAATGGCCAAATGGAGAAAGAGGACACCACCATCAGTACTAAGATCCCATTAGGTAGGTATGATGGGCAATGGCCAAATGAAGAAACAAACGCTACCATCAGAAGTAAGATCCCATTAGGTAACGTCTTAGAACAAAACTATAGAGATATTGGGAAAGACAAAACTTGTTTGGACAATAAAATAGATGGCAAAATGTATCTTCCTAGAAAAACAAGTCTAATAGAAAACTTAAAAACAATTTTTCTATCTTGTCAATGTCTCCACTCACCATTGTATTGGTGCTTTCTGCCTTTCCTATCCTCAGATGCTTATCAAATATGGTATCGAGGAAGGCAGGTGTCTATGTAGAAAATGAATATATATTAAAGTGATCCTACATACTACAAGTAATAATTAGGTCAGACATCCAAGTAATTAGTGCTTGGTTAGTAATGGTCATTAAATTTGCTTGTAGGCAAATGTCGTGCGTCTTTCACAGCTATCGAGATTCAATGAAAAACTGCATAACTTTCTATTTATCCATTAGTAACTAGTAAGATAACTATACTGGTTAATTATTGTTGTACATCATTTAGAGTCATCCTCTATATCCACTGGAGACACAGCTCTAGCATTCAGCACCAAACTTCGTAAATATCAATGTAATATCAACATACATCAATTCGCATTTCAAAATCTGTTTGGTAGATAAATTACCATAGTTTCACTATATAAGTTCTCAGAAATACAAATGTTTGGAACGTACCTCCTCACATATGCTTGTATATCAGTACCGATGTCAGTAATTAGCTCTTCAATAGTTGTAGTACCCTCCTTATAACATTTCAATAGTTTACAAGCATCCAAAAAAGACGCAGATTTATCCGTATCTGCAACAAGCAATAAATCTTTTAACTCTTCCTTAAGATGCTCCATCAAAACAACAGCTGCATTGAGAACCAATGATAGTCAGAAAATTAATATAACCAAACAGTTTGAGTAGCTAGTCCACATATTTACCTAAGTACTAGCAAAACTGGAATGATATTCAGGAACTTGTTATCAAGGACTTGTACTTAGTTACAAGTAATACCGCAAAAACCAATTTGTTGCTATTCTAAATAACTTGATGAAAATCAAGAAGACTTATGATTTATTAATTCTCACCGTTAAGCTATTCAACTTATAAATATGAGAAGTCGGGATAGAGGTTATAGTCCTTCAATTATTTCAAGAGATGCATGCAAAAGTCCTGTTAAATGATTAACTTAATCTATTCCTATTACACACAGACATACTGAGAAAAATCTGAGCCAGACCCTTAAAGGAGGCTACACAAAGTCCTACTCTACAGATATGCTTTTTTCTCTTTCTATATTTCTTTTTTTGTTTTCCAAAAGAAAAACATAGTAATAATGCAAAATATAATAAAAATACTTGAATCCTGCCTCAACTTAAGTAAACAGTATGTATTATATAAAAAGATGGAACAAGAAAAAGAAGATATATAAATCAACTCAATAGAAGCATAGGAAAACTGCATGCATAATCAAGGAACAGTACACATATAAGAATACAGAAAAGCATGATATTGAGTAATAAAGTCATACCAATGGCTCGAATAAACTTAAGGTTGAATTTCTTAGCCAGATCAGCATAGCCTATTGTTTTTGCACGCTGAAAGATCAGCAACTTCAAGCTAATTAACATATCCTGCAAAAATGCCAAACTTTGAATATCATTATAAAGAAATTCCATAACAAATCTTAACCTGGAACTGGAAGTGGCAGGGCACACTCTAGTTATCAGACACAACGAGTCAACAACAAAACCAATCAAATCTCATGGACTGGATTTGCATACAAAACCCAGTCAAAATGGCAGGCTCTCTATGAAAAACATTTCAACTCACTATTATCTAATTCGATACAAGTCCATTTTTTACCTTTTCTTAAGAATACCTCATCTTAGTCACATGTACTTTCTTCCATATTTTTTAATAATTTATAATTATTTCTACCAAAAAAAAAGGAGGATGATTGTGTTAGGCTTTTGATAGCCAATATAAAACTCTGTTGAATCACAATGAGTTCTACCAAAATAAGATACGCCAACAGGAATTTACCGATTATGACAATTACTCAAAATATTTAAAATTTTTAACTTAAACATGAGAGCTCTACCTTGACACCTATTTTCTGGTGAAAAACATAACTCAACAAAAATACACACACAACGAGAATCTAAAATAAAAGAGAACATTGATATTATCCTTAAAGATGATGAATAAAATCCTTACAATCTCAAGCTCTGAAAGGGAGCAAAGCCAGATCAAATATTCAACCTCCAACCTGCTATCTTTACCCCCCCTAACCATAGTTCTCAATCCTCCCATGAGGTGTTCCTTATAGTGATGATCAAATCGAGAAATGAAAGATCCCAACTCCTGCTAAAAATTATATTTAAAGATAAATCTAGAATCTTTTTTATTGAAAAAAGAGAACAGGATAAGATTATAACAAGAAAAATCAACATCACAACTAATATGAAAGATCAGGTGTTCTTTTAACATGTGAAACTATCAGCATCACAACTAATATACAATATTAGAAAACCATGTATGAATAATAACAGGGTAGATTCAAATAGCAACATGTAAACCTTATTCGTTTTTGGGGTCAACCATATAACTCAAATTCCATTGCATTGTATGATAATAAACAAAACATTGATCTATGTAGATGAAAATTTGATGTCATTATACGTTAGATATTGCCTGACTAACACAAATGTACCCTTTTTGTCAAGACATGGATAGGAGTGAGCATTCAACCCAAAAAAACATATGTGCCCTCCTATTATGGCCTAAGAATAATACTAACCAAAAGTAAACACAAACAATATCAAGTAGAAAATTGGCAATATAGGAGTAATTGTTGCATTGAGGTGTTAGTTTGTTAACTATAAATGTTAACATTCAATTGGGCAATACACTCTTATTAGAATTAAATGTTGGAGCATAATTAATCATGATCCATGTAAAGGAAAAGAAACTACAAAATTACAAGCTCTTCAGCATAGATTTTTTCAAATGCTTGAAAAAAGATATTGAATGAAAATAAAAGCATTGTCCAAAACTAGATGAGAAAGGAACAAGCATGCACAAATTTGTCCATTTCCTTCAAAAGTTTCAGGGGCACAAACCCACTTCCTTTCAGCCTCCGTGCGAACCAAAAGATCTTCTCTTTAACACTTTCAGCTTTCTGATGAAGGCTTTCAAAATTTAGACCCCACTAAGATAGTAAGATGCAAAATTACATCATACTAAGACTGATCTATCACTTTTAGTTAGAAAAAAAAAAAAACAAAACAAAAACAAAATGAGTAGTGCCACCTAAAGCATGAAAGTCTCTGCACACCTAAATCAGTCTCATTTAAACAAAATAACAAGTACAACACAATCAGAGTATTATAGTAACATAATACCAAAAGCAACAACACAATCAGACAACAATTTCAGAAAAGTTTATGTAAATTGCAGGAAAAAAAATTCCAAAGAACTGAGGACGAACAAAACATCAGGAAAAAAAATAGAAATAAAAGATTGTGTGGGGATGTCATGAATCAGTTTAACATGAACGAACCTTTAGAAATTAAGTAATTAACACAAGAAAATGGCATGTAAAAGGTAGAAAACCATGCCTTTACAGAACCGAGTTAGAGCAGCGACTGGTAGACGCTGTGACAGCAAGCGGCCAAGCGCATACCAGAAGCAGAACAAGGCCAGAAGGGCTCAAGGGAAGCAGAATAAGAAGCAGAAACAGAAACAGAATGCGGCAGGAGGCAGAGCAGATCCGTGGGGAGGTTTAGGGTTGGCTGACACCTGTGTGTGTGTTACGCAAGAAACCAAACATCAAACTGTTCGCAAAATCAATTATTTGATTTCCATTCACAATTTCACATTCAGAAATCACTAAACAGAGCATAAAAGGAATAACCAAAGAAGTGAAAGCAGTGCCACTAACCTTTGACGGAGAGCAGGACGGCGACCGGCGAGACGACGGCGACCGGCGAGATGAACGCGACACGACGGCGAGCTGCTCCAAGCTCGAACAGAGAAGCCAGGGAGGATAGGGATGACGTGCCGAGCTAGAAGAGAGGGCCTGGGTGGGGAAGGAGGAAGCCCCGGAGGCACCGTAGTTTATATTCATTATATTATTATATATTATATGTATTTATTAAAAAATAATATTAATAAATATTATATAATCATAAAAAATAATTATATTGTAATTAATAAAAATATTTGATATTTTTATTTATATATATTTAATAACATTTATACTAATAATCATAAATAATAAAAAATATAATTAATTTAAATATAATTGAGTATAAAATTAAAATAATATGAAATAATATAATTTATTGGCAAGAGAAGTATACGAAAACAAAGAAAATCTAAGTTCAGATTATATCTTCAACAATTTTAAATTTTTTTTAGAGTAGTTTAGTTAGACCGATATTTACCAATTTTTATCCGTTTTGAGCAATTTTCACTGGTTCTAATTATTTTAACCAACAATAAAAAGATTCGAATTAATAATTTTTTTTTTTGTGAAGCGGATTGGATAAGTTCCAATTTTAAGTATTTCAAATAAATTGGATAACCTCCAATTCTAGGTACAATACACACTTATACATTCTTCACACACTTATTAATTTTTTTTCTTTGAACTCCAGATTTTTGAAGTAAAAAAAAAAAAGAAAATATGCTATATAAACTAAGATTAATTGACAACCCACAACCTCTTAAATTAGTATAGAAAGACTATACTTGTTACGGTGGGTAACCAGAGATTAGTGGGCCGGATGGCGTTGGTTGGCCCAAACGTGTGAGGGAGGTGACTATCGAGTGAACCTGAAACTCGGTGTTCCTCCGTCCGACTTGTACGTGTGAAAGATGACTCTGCTGGTGGTGATCCTCTTAAAAAGTGATTTTGGCTATTGGGGCCCGGCCTGTGGGCCCCTCTTTTTAAACTCTTCATATTTATTTGTTGGTGTTTTGAACAGTTTTTTGGCCTTTTAAGGCCGTAAACAAAACAATTTATGATGCCCTTTTTTAACAAGGGTTTAATTTAACGTTAAATAAATGCCCTCTTTGGATAAGGGTTTTGAGTTACCTTATGCGCGCATGCTTTTCGTGGTTCTTTTGATTCTTTGATCTTTTTCTAGAAAAACCTTTTCTTTGGGGCTTGCCTGCTTTTCTGAATCTCCTTTGATCTTCAAGGCAGCTTTACAATTTTTCGTAGTTTTTCTTATCTCTTTTTGTTATTCCTAGTACTCAATTTCGTTTTATTGAGCTTTTCGTGACTTAGGCTACTTTTGCGATTCATTTTAATTTTACTCGGTTTCGCATTCTGACTTATGAGTCGGACTGCTCCCGAGTTTATCATGATCGACTTCTATAACCTCTTTACGCCGACTTGTACCTCGTCGTTTTATCCTGACGACCATCTAGGTCGGTTCATGGGATTTTCACGTTTTGTCGAGCTTAAATCGGCGCGTTTCGTAGAAAGAGAATAAAAAAGGGAATTTAAAAGAGATATTTAAAAAAAAGATCTTTATTAGTTGAGGAGGTACCTTATTGCTACTAAGGGTTTTTGATAATTTATTTCCCTTAGCCCCTACTATGATGTCTCGTTAAAAACCCTTCTCCAGAAAAAACCCTTTGATTCTGGGAAAAAATCATGAAGCTGGGAAAAGAGTACATCAGGGAGTAGGGTTCGCTTTTAGCTGTAGTACCTTTTCATATTACAAGCATGCCATGAACTTGGTAACTCGGTGCCGCCTAAGTCGGTCACCTTATAATAGCCCTTTCCTAAGACCTCATTGACCTTGTATGGTCCTTTCCAATTAGCAGCGAGCTTTCCCTCCCCCGATTTGTTGACTCCAATGTCGTTTCTGATTAAGACTAAGTCGTCAGGGGTGAAACTCCTTCGAATGACTTTTTTGTTGTACCTTGTAGTCATCCTTTGTTTCAACGCTGCTTCTCTTATATGAGCTTCTTCTCGGACTTCGGGGAGCAAGTCGAGCTCCTCTTTGTGTCCCTGTATATTTCCGATTTCGTCATGGAGAATCACTCTTGGGCTTTGCTCATTGACCTCTATCGGGATCATGGCTTCTACGCCATAAACTAGTCGGAAGGGTGTTTCTCCAGTGGCGGATTGGGGGGTTGTTCTGTAAGCCCATAGTACTTGTTGGAGCTCTTCAGCCCAAGCTCCTTTCGCCTCTTGTAATCTTTTCTTCAGCCCTGCCAGTATGATTTTGTTGGCTGCTTCGGCTTGCCCATTGGCTTGTGGGTGTTCCACTGAGGTGAACTGGTGTTTGATGCTCATACTGGCTACTAGGCTTCTAAAGGTGGAGTCGGTGAACTGGGTTCCGTTATCCGTGGTAATGGAATAAGGTATCCTATACCTTGTAATTATATTTTTGTAGAGGAACCTCCGACTTCTTTGTGCAGTGATGGTGGCCAGTGGCTCTGCTTCTATCCACTTTGTGAAATAATCTATTCCCACTATTAGGTATTTAACTTGTCCTGGCGCCTGGGGAAAAGGACCTAATAAATCCATTCCCCATTTTGCAAAGGGCCATGGAGAAGTGATACTAATGAGCTCTTCTGGGGGAGTCACGTGGAAATTTGCATGCATCTGACATGGCTGGCACTTTTTCACAAATTCTGTGGCATCTTTCTGTAAGGTTGGCCAGTAGAATCCAGCTCGGATCACTTTCCTGGCCAATGACCTGGCTCCGAGGTGGTTCCCG
>NC_029793.2:21855716-21872824 GCF_000816755.2 Arachis ipaensis
TTGGGACATGCCTTATTTAAGTCGGTATAGTCGACGCACATTCTCCATTTACCATTTTGTTTTTTGACTAGCACTACATTGGCTAGCCATGTTGGGTATTTGACTTCTTTGATGAAGCCGGCTTCTAGGAGCGCCTGCACTTGCTCTTCTACTACTAGGGCTCGTTCTAGACCGAGCTTGCGTCTTCTTTGTTGCACAGGTCGGGACCCTGAGTAGACCGAGAGCTTGTGAGACATGAGCTCGGGATCTATCCCAGGCATGTCGGAGGCCTTCCAGGCGAAGAGATCTGAGTTATCTCTTAGGAGCTTAATCAACCCTTGTCTCAGGGTTTCCCCTAGGTTGGCTCCTATGTGAGTGTTTTTTCCTTCCTCTTCTCCGACCTGAATCTCCTCGGTTTTTCCTCCGGGTCGTGGTCGCAGCTCTTCTTTAATCCTTGCTCCACCGAGCTCTATTGTGTGAACTTCTTTGCCTTTTCCTCTCAGGTTTAGGCTTTCATTGTAGCACTTTCTTGCCAACTTCTGATCTCCCCTCACCGTTGCTATCCCCGACGAGGTCGGGAACTTCATGCAGAGATGGGGTGTCGATACCACCACTCCGAGTCGGTTAAGGGTAGCTCTGCCGATTAAAGCATTATAGGCCGATCCCACGTCGATGACTATGAAGTCTATACTCAGAGTCTTTGTCTTCTCCCCTTTTCCAAAAGTGGTGTGGAGGGGTAAAAATCCTAGTGGCTTTATTGGCGTGTCACCTAATCCGTACAAGGTGTCGGGGTAGGCTCTTAACTCTTTCTCATCTAAACCTAGTTTGTCGAAGGCGGGCTTGAAGAGGATGTCCGCCGAGCTTCCTTGGTCTACTAGTGTTCTGTGTAGATGGGCATTTGCCAGGATCATGGTGATTACCACTGGGTCGTCGTGCCCAGGGATTATTCCTCGCCCATCTTCCTTTGTGAATGAAATGGTTGGGAGGTCGGAGGACCCCTCTTCAACCTGGTAAACTCTCTTGAGATGTCTTTTACGAGAGGATTTTGTGAGCCCCCCTCCCGCAAACCCTCCTGAGATCATATGGATATGTCTCTCCGGAGTTTGTGGTGGTGGGTCTCTTCTATCCGTATCTTCTCGCTTTCTTTTTCCATGGCCGTCCGACCTTTCTATGAGATATCTGTCAAGCCGACCTTCTCTGGCCAGCTTTTCTATTACATTTTTGCCAATAACCACCGCTGAAGTAGTGCCACCTTTTTAGGTGGATAACCGTTCCCATATCTTAGGGAGGTTAAGATATGGCTCTATGAAGTGGTTGGAGAGTTTCTAGGGACAGTTACTCATTCGAATGAGTGTTATCTGCCAGCTAACCCTCGTATCCGACTTCTTTGGAGCAGGTCGTGCTTAGTACCGACTTCTGAGGATGAAGGCTGGTACTGGGTGAGGGCCAACCCTTTGGGTTGAGCCTTTTTGCTTGGATCCTGGACCTTTATTATTGGGACAGGGTATGAACAATACTATTTGAACCATAACTCCTTATCTTGCCGGTTATAATCCTTAAATAATCATACGCTCGAACATATATTGATCATATTACATTTATTTATTTTTTTTAAGTTCCGGACATTAAGGGAAAAAAAAGGAGAATTTTATCCTCATAAAATACAATCCCCCCCTCTTTCTCTGTCTTCCTCTCTTACGTTGGACCGTCTAAAATTTTTTGTTCCGATCAGATCCTGGAAAGTATGATTGTTTTGGTTTGGTGGTGTGTTGAAAAGGATGGTGAGAGGGGAAAAGCAACCGAGGCTTGACAGGGAGGAAAATAGAGAAAGGGAGTAGGTGGTGTCGCTGCTTGCTGCTGCAGCTGGGCAAAGGGGGAAGAAGTAACCGCAGTCTGGTAGGCGATGGCTAACACGGTGGCGCCGTCAAAGAGTGAACCACAACGGTTATGAGTCTCGACGATAGGGAACTTGGTAATGAGCTAACGACTAGTATTGAATGATGCTGATGGCTGATAATTGACAAGGGTACTTTCGGCATTTCAGTTTTACATCTCAAACAAATCTCATTTTCCAGCTACAGTCCTACTTATTCAGCTGAGCCCACTCCCTTTGAACAAGAACGAAAAGTCAAAATCACGATCCTTCGGTCCTCCCTACTCCAATTCACTATATTCCACATTTTTTCCTTTTTTTGCTGAATTCAAAGCCGCCATACGATACAAATTTTCATTGTTGTTATTACAACATTTAAATAAGAGAACACAACAAGCACAACTAAATCCATTTTCATTATTATTGCTGTCATTATTATTACTATTATTTTCTTTTTTTTGTTGCCTTTTATTTGCTTTGCACAAACTCACGTTGTCGTGAGTTGTAACGGATAGAATCAATAGAAAATGGTTCGGGTACTGTTTGTGGTGTTTGTTTTTGCATCCTTGGGATCGTTCTTGTTTGGACGAGTTGACTCGCACGAGGAATCGGGTGAGTGGAGCTGCGAGTCGAACTCGGAGATCCGAGTGGAGGCCGAGTTCAGACCAGGTGTTGTTACACTTGATGGACATGCCGACGAATGGAAGGACATTGATTACTCGCAGTTCCGGCTTCTCCCCGCGCTTGACCCCGATGATGATAAGGAGTTCAAAGGTGGAAAAATGACTGTTAAGGTCCGGAACTTTTTTACATATTCAGAATTAATTTAATTTAATTGGATTGGATTGAAGTTTCTCTTCTTTATTTTCTTTCAATTCATATAGTGATTATGGATTTGTTGCAGAGTTTGCATGATGGCCACGATATTTTCTTTCTGGTGCAAGTTGATTCTGATTATGCTTACTCTAAAGGGTAAGAAAGTTGCATATACTCAAATTTTTTAATTATAATTTCTTATTATTTTCATTTTGTTATGCGTTTAAATCTTCATTCTAGTTAATGAAGTTTAGATTGTAGTAGTTCCAAATGATTGCTTTAAGGAATAGTTGCTTATGTCATAGAGTGTCCGAGCTGATTGGAAAAGAATAAAGAGAATATTTTGAAAAAGAAAACAAAAAAGGAATCTGTTATGGATTAATTTTCAACATACTTTTCTTCAGTTGGTGTTTATTTTTTTAATGCAGGGAAGGCAACAAATGTCCTTCTGTAGCTCTCATGTTTCAAATTGGTGAGGATGCCACTTATCATAGAGTAAGATGGTGCAATTTGATAATGTTCTATGTCATTCGAATTTTCTTGAAGCTTTGCTTCTTTCTTTTTTTGTTTTTGGAAGAATTTTTTGAAACATTAAATGATAAATTGTGTTGAATTGTTATAAGATGGGTGGTTGCACACAAGACTCAACCTCATGCACTAACAAGAGCTGCAAAGGTCATGAAGTTGACATTATGCACTTTTCTATTGGAAATGCTATTCCGGGAAGGCTTTATGGTGGTAATCCCCTAGACAATGGGGAAGGAAATGGAGGTGACAGGTGATGAATGATGAATGGCAAAATTTGTTGACTTTCACTGCATCAGTTGACATTTTTCAGATAAGCCCGACTGTAGTAGGGTTCCCTTTTTGCCTGTTATGTTCATTTGGTTTCCTATATTTTCTGGTGCAGGTTTGGTCACTTGGTTGATCTCTATTCCTGGAATCCACACTGTAGATATCTCGATGGAACCAGTCCTTCAGGTCCTGGTAGGTATAAATGTATCTCACACTAAGTGGGAGTTGTATGTTTATTTAAGTAGTAAAAGCAACATGAAAATGTACTAATGAATATTCAAATAGAGTTCAAAGCTATTGGGCAGAAAATATTCTTTTATCTTTTCCACTTAATAGTTCACTTCATAATTTGGAAACCTGAGATCCTCCGCAGTCTAGAGAACTGGCTGAAATCTTGAATTTTCTCTGGTCAGATTATGGACAGTTCAGTATACAGACATTATGTATGAGCATGATCATTGCTTACATGACTTAACTCTTGTTCACTAACCTTAAAATAATTGATACTTGTGCCATCTGTTCAAGTATTAATGTCTTTTTTCTTAATCCTCTTCACATGCTTGGTACATGCATCCGGTTACAAGTATTGTCTTTTACCCTTCAAAGGTTTATCTTCCTCACATGTATTTTCTACTGTAAATTATTTAGTTTGTTTGTCTATTAATATTCTTCACAAACTTCAGATTATACGTTAATGCAAATAGAATTTTCATTTTTAGCCAATAAAGCCATGCACAAGGAGGGGTTATTCATTGCCTTAGTTTATCCATGACAGATTGGGATTTGCATGTGATGTGACATTAACATCCTGAGTTACTATTTAATTGTTTGTGGATAAGTTTTGCTAAAATAATCTTTGTCCCTTCCTCATTTAAAATTGATGCTGCTTCACTAGAAAATGTGATCCCTAAATGATTATGTAATGATGCACTATGCAGTGATTGGATTTTAGCATGTGTACGATGTCTTTAATTACTTTAAGGGGGCTTTATGCACATTTGATGAAGGGGAAGCTCCAAAATTAAGTCACCTATTTGTGTAGTTGAGGACAAAAAGAGTGAGAATTAAGTATTTTCTGTTCTAAGATTACAACTTTTGAGTGCATAACTCAGGTACAAGTGATAATTAAGTCAAAAAATGGCTGACTCAAGATTTACAAGTACAGTTGTAGCAAGTACTAGTAGGGACCACAGTTGATGAATCTTAAGACTCAACACAATAATAGCAAGCAGTATCCATAGTATTTGTAGTTACTGTCTCCATCAATTCATTTGTTTGTCTATGTGGGTTTTCATAAGGCATCACATACTTTCTGGCTGAAGTGCTTTGTGAGGTATGAAATAAAATATAACTTATAAAGCTTCGTAATGCAAGATGAGATGATGTTGTTTTCCTTTTCTCTACAATATCATTATTTTAATCATGAGTATGTTTGAATGTGTTGGAGGATATTATCCAGAAATTTATTGGACATTTTGTCATTCCATCTATGCTTTTGATTTGAGACTAGCAAATATCCAATTGCTTCCGGTATTTAGGGTAATGTGATTGTGATTATGCATTTCTAATCTCTTTTCGGAGTTCGAAACTTGAAACTGAAAGGAAAGATATTTCCTACCACAAAATTAGATTTCTTAATGTGTTCTTCCCATTCATTTGTTGATAATTTTCTGTTTATATCTAATTTTGTATTAAAGGTTGATCTTTTGTCCTTTTTCAGCTAATGACTCTAGTGCACAGAATGACTGGAAGGGTGTGTGGTGGCATAGCAGCTTTACTGTTCACTCAGGTGAGTAATTCTTTTGGAGATTCAAAATCAAATATATTGTCCTTTTTATTACCTTTAGTTGAACAAAATATCATAGTTCAAATCCTAATTCAGACCGGCAGTGATAGGAGCCCTAAAACAATACTTTTTGAGTTTTGAGTTGAAGTATACCAAGTTATATCAATATATATTCATGAATTGAATGTTTCATGTATGTGACATACACTTTGTCATGTATGACCCTTGTGAGATATTGCTAACTACACTTTAAACGTTTATTATACATGTAACACCACTTGCTTTCAGTAATGTGTGATTGCTGCCATCTGGCAGATTAATCTCCCACTAACTCCCAAAAGTTAAGTAATTGTTAAAAAAGGATATCCAGCTTTATTGTATATTGCTCCTTGTTGTGAAATTATTATTTTTTTTATATTTATTTCATTAATTTATATTTGTCCCAAGCACAGTACAATATATTTAAATGGACCATGCTACATGACACAAGGTTTACATATCTCGAATCCGTTACCTGAAATGATGGAAATTGAGGGAGATGTAAACCAGAGGATTCGAGATTGATATATGAAGTGGACGAGTACGTTGAGTGTTGTTAGACAAGTACCACTCAAGGAAAATATTACCACATGTGTTTGTCTATATATCTATTTCTGGATAATTAAAAGCCAACAAGAGAATGAACTGAGTGTTGCAAACAATGATGAACTGAGTATTGCTTTTGTTGTTGTATCATTTTGTTCTGAATTGTTGCTTACAAATTTTTATATACCAGGTTTTGTGGAAGATGAGAGTCCATATGCAGAGGATGGGAAAAAAGGCACATACATTTTTGAATTTTCTAGGCCTTTGAGGACCATGGATCACCTTCAACAGGTTTGGACATAGAAACCAATATGCTGCATTCAGAAAATTTATTTGCTTAAAGATTGCATTGATCTATCCATATATTCATCAGTTAAGTTCTGCATCTGTAATTTTCTTTTCCATTAACCTTGCATATCTGGAGTGTTATTGTTGGGCTACATCTGAGTTTCATTATTTATCAATTTTGGTTTATGTTCTTTCACAGAGGACTCCAAGTAAGTTAATAAACTCTGAAACAACTTTGGTTTTGGAAAACAAATATGGCCTTGTTCTTAACTTCCTAATTTAAGAATGCTTTTATGCAAACTTATGCTTTAGACCATGCCCTTTCTTTGTGATCTGCTGGTTATAGAAGCAGTAGTCAAATTTAAGGATATATTTGGGAGTTCTATGAAGAGTGGAGAAAAGAATGGCTAGAATGAACAAGATCATGCTAGTCTTTTGTTTGGTTGTTTAACATTGTTTATGATAGAAGAAAATGACAAGAATTATTTTACGAGTGTGTTCCTCCTTGACCACCCGATTTGGAGGGTCGACAAATAGAGTTTCTGGATGGCAAGGAAGGGACAGGTTGCCCCTCACAGGCCATGCCACTCTTCCCTCAAAAGCAATACTTCAAAACATGGTTTCGTTAGCTTTGTGTCTTTCACTCCTTATCTCCCTTCATTTACATTCTTCTAAGCATAGCCTAACTCTGTCACTTCTCATTTGTATATAATAACTCAGACAACTTGAATCTGAGATATGATTGTCTTATCAATGCTGTAGTAGTGTCTCTTGGATAGCAAGTAAAATGATAAAAAAAAAAAAAATACCTTGCAGGATGTGCAATTTACCATTGGTGCAACCAGTATGATGTCCGTTGCATTCTGGTATCCAGAAAACGGTCAACCATGGCATGGTTCCGGGCACTACTCGATCAGCTGCAATTGGGTTCCCATCGATATATCTATCGGCAGTTCTTTGCATGGAAGTTCAGGATCAACAGGGTCAAGTACTTCATGGAGTATTGCCAGTGCCTTCTCACTAGTACTATCAGTAGCTGCACTTTGTGTGTCTGTTTTTGTGACCTATCGTGTTTTCAATAATAACAACAATGTTCCCTTTACACCTATGGTTTCGATGAACAACCTTTAAATACAGTCCTAACATTTTGAGATTGGGATTGTACTATTCATTGAGCTTGTACTGGATAGGTTTTGTACTATAGAGTACTTTTTCTTAGCTCCATTTTTTTAATGTAATCAAGCATATTTATTTTAGGTGGTGTCAGAAAAGTGTTAATACATTTATCTACGTTGTGGAGCTCATGTTGGTTGTGCCTAGTTGTTGGCTTGTTGCACTCAAACTCTCAAAGGACCGTTTGCTTTTTTGGCACTCGTTCAAATTATAAAGAAAACTATGGTTTTATCTTATTTTATTTATGTCATTAACTACTAATATGTGATTGAGTGTAGCAATTTGAACGGTGTGCACTATAGTAGTTATTGACCATGAAATGATAGAAAGATCCTTAAATTGCTACAACGGTTTTATTTCTATTCGAATTCTGCCTTGAATATAACAGTCTATTGACCAGCAACAGCAGACTTTTAAATAGAAACTTTTAAATAGAACTTAGGCTGGGTTTGGTAAAGTTTTTTTTAAGAGAAAAGCACAAGTACTTCATTTTGCATTTAGTAAATTAAAAAGTCAAGTACTTGTACTTGTGGCTTTTAAAAGTTATGGGTGCTTTTGAAAGCACCTAAGCGGGAGCTTTTTAAAGCTGGTTTGTGCTTATCAAATTTTATTTATTTTCCCGTACATATTTTCTGCTGTTATATTGCCATTGAAATCCTCATATATTTCTAACTTTTCATCCTAACCTTTATAAATTCTAACACAGTCTTCATATATTTTTTATTTTTTAACCTAATTTTCACAAATTTCAACACAAATACATCTCTATCACATATTAGGTATGAACTTCTATCTATTTATATTATTTTTTTGTGCGTTATTTTTGTATTTTTTCAGTAGATCTATTATGTTTGTTTGTTTTTTATCTGTTCTTTGAAATGTGAAGAGGTTGACTTGGTTTATGAAAACCAATCATAAAATTTTTTGGATGAATATTAGTCAAAAATATAATAATATTTATTATATTTATGTTTATTATGAATTTTTTATTTTAAAATTATTTTATTTTAAAATATTATATAAAATTTTAAAGAATTTGAAAAAATAAATTATTCTCCGTTATAAACACGTTCATTATAATTTTTTAAGTTTTAAAAGCTGTTTTACCAAACATAATTGTGGTGCTTTTGCTTATTAAAAGTTATTTTTAATTTAATTTTACTAAATACAAGTGCTGCAATTTTTAAAAAATTGTCTTTTAGAAGACAACTTTCATAAGCCACTTTCAAAAAGTAAAAGCTTTACCAAACCAAGACTTAGATTCACAGTGAATTTGTCATTGGCTTGTTGGATTAGGAAATACCCTGGACAACTAAAAATGATATGACAATGAATTAATAGAAAAATCCTAAAAAGTTTCTTAAGTAGTATGAAAGTGAATTGATAGAAAGATCCTAAAAAATTTCTTAAGTAGAAGATTATCTGTGAAAGTTTGTCAAATAAATTTGATAGAAGTTGGGAGTTATTTTCACACTTTTTAAGGTTATTTTCATACTCTTTCAACAGCTCTTATTTTGCTATTCCTAAAAGAGAACTAGTGTATGTTCCCGTACACTGTACGGAATAATTAATAAAAATATATAATTTTTTTATTAAAAAAAATAAACAAAAGATTATTGCTATAAATATTTTACAAAGTTATAATTAAAATCAAAATTTAATTATTTTTAATGTTAAATATTAAAAATAATTAGTATTTGTCTTAACCGATTTGGTACCTAAGTAAGTATTAGAGTTTCGAATTTCGCTTTGTGTATGTAACAACTCATTGGCTGGCGGCAGACCCTTAACAAATGGAGCTTCAATTCGTGGAGGATTAGTTCTCGACCTGCCGAGTTGGAAAATACAGTGAAAGAAAACACTAGTATTTGTCTTGAAAGTAGAACAATTACTTATGGAAATTTGCCTTTGTTGAAATTTAACTGTGACGGTTTTACTTATTGGTATCATATTCATTCATGAAGTCAACCAATATGATCAATGTTATTACCGGTTAAAATTTTATATTTTATGACATAATTTTCAAGCTTCTAAACTTATAAACTTATGTCATTAAAAAAGCTATTAGATTGATTAATATTTTTTGGTAATATTACCAAAACACCGTAGTTGAGTATATTAAATTGTGTAAAAAGAAACTATAATAACTTTTGTTATTCAATATATAATTTATTCTATTGAAAAATAAATTATTATTCCTAGATTGGAATATATTTTTTTCCATTTTTATATCATTTTATTTGACAATAATTGCCATTAAAAAAATGAATGACTACACTATTTTATAATATGATGATATGATGTATAAAATAATTTTTTATTTTAAAATTAATTCTGGTTAGTTAAAAAAATTCAAAATATTTTTTTACACAAATTTAAATTTAAATTTGAATTCAGAATTGATTAACAACTCACCTTTTTATGTGAATGATTATTATTATTCACTTTTTCAATAAGATAGTAAATAATATTTAAAATTAAAAAAAAAAGATAATTAGAATTTTTTTAGTTTGATTATAATAAAATCTATTATAAGTATACTTAACTTTTATATATACTAAATATAATCATATTTAATAGTATAGTATTTATTACAGTAATGACTCAAAATATTAAATCAAGTGAGTAAGATCAACCTAGGTCTATTGTTAGGATCCTAAATTCGAATTAGATTCATTATCTTAAAACCCGATGCAAATAAAGTTCACGTGTCCTATCTCAAATCGGCTTAAATTGAATTTTCGTTGTTAGTTAGATATAGTAATAGATACTCGTGTGGGTACAGCAGCAGATCCCTTTTTCCGTCCTTCGCTCCCATTTAAAAAAGAAATATCCCCCATTTGCTCTCCATTTTCGTTGCAAGTCCCCCTATTTAATTATCTCCTTAGCGAATACAGATACCCATGATTATTTATGGATATTCTTTAAAAATTTTTGAAAAAAATAACAAAAAAAACTATAATATAATAATAATAAAATAATCAATTAAAAAAATCTTTAAAAATAGAAATAACGATGACACTTCGAATAATTAATTCAATAAAATTAAACTTAAATGAATAAGATGATTTAATTAATTATACAGATAATAGTATATTTATAAATATTAATAATAAAAATAGTCTCACTAATGTAAATGACCAATACAATAATTATATGAAAAAATAAATAATTACATAATTGCATAATTTTTAAGATCGTATATGATTGAATTTAGTGGACAAATTCAAAAATATGTATACGATAATGTCCTAATATTTTAGCATACTGCACATCATACTATAATTTTATATATCATATTATAACTTTAAGTCAGCTCCTTAAACACATAAAGTACACATAATAAAAGAGAATATTACAAAACAAAATTATAGTAAAATTATTTAAAAATACCGTAAAAAAGACACATATCTTTTGTTAATCAAAAGTTAAAAGGAAAAAAATATGTGCCTAATAATGAACAACTAAAATAGGCAAAAATCTTTAAAAAAAATATAAAAAAAATAAAATGTATAAGTAGTGATAAAAGAAATAAAAATTAAATAAATTACAAAAATTGTACCCTAAACACAAGAGAGAGAAAGAAAGAGAGAAAAGAGAAGAAATGAGTAAAAAACACATTATGATTTCGTATAAATAAATGACATTGAAAAAATAAACTAATTAAATTAATTCATGTATTTCGTTATCATGTTTATTATTTACTAAAATAATTTGATATTTACTCCGATCAAATCAAATCAAATAATTAATATAATTAACTAAATTAATTAATTGGTATAACTAATTGTGAAATTTGAATGTCTAATCAAATTAATTAATTGATATCATTAATTAGTTATAATTGATTTGCTTTACAAAATTAAAAGAAATAAATCGAGGAAACACTTTTAGAAACATGTTATGTTAAGAAAGTATTTAAAAAATTTAAAATCAGATTTTTAATTAATTATTTAATAATTATTTAAATTTAGATTTTAAAATTTAAAAATTAGGATTAGTAGTTAAATCCGTTCGCATTACATTACGTATGGTAATTCTAATATCAAAAATTCAAAATCACTGCGGGATAACCCCTTCCTCTCGTGCCACCGCACCCTCACTTTTGTCATTTCCCCCACGACAACCGTGCCCCGCCGCCGGAGGAGACTGCCCACACCACTGAAGCCAGCCCTCGTGCACTTGTTCATCTGTAGCAAGGACGGATCCATCTGCAGCCACACCCATACCTCCCCTTGTCGCTGCAACACCCGTCGGACGTGGCCACAACCACGCGCCAACGCCGTCAGAGCCTCACCGTGAATATAACCTTTTCCTTTCCCTCACGTAACCGTGGATGGAGTATGCTATGGGTGAAAAAATATGTGATGCACCATCCTCAATAATCAATGATACCTCTATGCTTTCAAATGCCAACTGCGCTGTATTGGAGCAACAATCCAATCTGGTAAGAATTGAAAGCTTTGTGTTCAATGCGAATATTTAGTTTCGTACAAAAGGAATGGTTTTTGTTGGTGCAATTTGATTATACTATTATACTGCAGTAAATTAGTAGCTCCTACCACTCATGGCATCTAATAATGCTTTTAAAATAATTTTCGTGTGCTGGACTATTTTTTGGCATTGTTTGTTACCCTTTCTAATCCAGAAGCAATATAATACTTATTAAAAGAAGAAGTAGTATAACATCATTGAGGAAGTCCGTCATGAATATCAATAAAGAATATAATGTTGTGGTTCTCTATTTTTTATGCTTCCATTAAAATCATAAATTATATTTTATATACAATGTATTTGACTGTGTATTAATTTTTTGTGGATGTGGTGGTTAATATAAATTGGAATTGATAACAATTCCCATGAAAGGTTTACGATAATATATTTTTTTTAATCAAAGGCCGTTTAACCTATAAAATTAGCTATATATTTTGATTTGTTGTTGTATGTTTTCCGGATGATTGTTTGGAGACCTCTATAAATATAGAGTTGGATTCCGCGCGTGAGAAAGAATCTCTAGGAGTTGGTGGTTTTATATCTTTATTAAACTCGTTTGGTAATAGCTAGTCTGTCTTGGCTTTACTCTTGTTACATGCACATGGTATGGTTTTTCGGTTGTTAGATGGTTGATTTATTTTAATTTTTTCTGAGTTTTTTTTTTTTTTGCTTTGGATTATTGCATTAAGATATAAGTAAGTTATCACGGATATATCCTTCATTATGAACTGTTGTTGGATGGTTATTTTTATTCTTAATGCGGATGATTATTTAAGTAATTACACTAAATTAAGCTTAATGTTCAATTCAGTAGATATGTAGTTGGTTGTTTTAATGAGTACTTGGATGATTATGTTAATGGATTTGATTGAAGGGTAAAAAACTTAACATTTTTTAGGGATGTTCAGTTTCATACGGTGCCAGATGGTTATTTTACATGATTCTCTGGATGGTCGTTTTGTTTGGCCTTGTAACTAAATTGAGTTTAACAGAATGTTCGACGTTTTAAAAAAAATAAATGTCTCTATGTCCTTGTGACTCTCATAACATTATCCTATGCATTACAAATGAAAAATCCATATAAGCAAGCAGAATATGCTTCATGCTCACTTCTGTATTGGAGGATGGCGCTGCTTCGGGAGGGAAAACCGGCGACGACGGCGGAGGGGGCGGCACGCCGCTGCTCTGGGAGGGCGGGACGTCGCTGACCGCGAAAGGGGATGGCGCTGCTTCGAGAGGGGGAGGCGGTGCTGAGATTTGGGTTACCTAGTTGCCGGATAGTTGTCGGCGACTATAAGGGGAGAGGGGGACTATGAGGCGCAGAGTGGGTGTAGGTAGCAGATGGAGGGTGACAGTTCTGCTAGGGTTTGGGTGTAGAGACCAGATGGTTAAAATTCAAAAAATAAGGGGGGTAAAATTTATTTTGGTACTTGAGTTAGGGTAAGTTTGTTTTTTAATCATCAATGGGCCATAAAATCAGCCCATTGTACACATTGTCAAAATTCCTCATTGTCTCCCTAGCGGAGTTCTTCCTAAAATAATTAAGGATGACCAAAGTTCAACAAAACTAATATGAATTACAAATATATAGCAATACCCATCAGGGATGTGAAAAATCCCAAATGCCCAAATACAGCCCAAGAGATTCACGATTCGACAGATTTGTGCCTTAAAAAAATTAACTAGGATTTTGGACGACATCCTGCGTTTGAGTGTCTGTTAACTTGGGCTGCGTTTGGGTTCATAAATGGAGTAAGACATAGACACAAATACAGACATTAAAGATATAGACACAATGAAACACAACTTTTAAGTGGTTTGGTAAGTGGTAACTAAACACAGAGACACAACAATGAATTACAACCATATGAAAATTTCAATATTACCCTTATCACAAATACCATCACCCTATTTTTTCTCCACTACTATCTAAACTACCACCACCACCATCACTTCTCTATTAATAACTCTTAAATTAATAAAAAAAATTTATAAAAAAAAGAACGACATAGATATAAGGCTGCATTTATTTTTGGAGACAGGACACAAAGACATAGACAGTGAATATTTAAAAAGTGTTTGGAAGCAGAGGCATAGACACTGGACCATTGTCTCCGGAACGGTTCTTTATTTTTGTGTCCACTTTTTTATGAAGGACAATGATGGACACAGAATTTGAGAAGGTGGACATGGATTTTTTTTATGAAAAATTTTTTCTTTTTTGTCCATAGATATTTTTTGTTATTCCATTGTTACCCCTTCTTATTTTTCTTAATTTGAGCTTCTTTTATGGCATCGTTGATCTCAGAAAAGTACTCTCTTCTCCCTGTCCATTCAATTTTCTATCTCTGTGTTCTTTTTTCTCTCTTTTTTCCCAGGTACTCTTTTCTTTTTGCAGAATTTCTTACTTAGCTTGATAATTCCTTTCTTCTTATTGTTCATTCTCTTCTCTATGGTATGCTGGAAGTTTACTCAATGGAAGCTTAATTCACTTTTCTACTTACGTTACTTTGTTTATTCTTAATTTTGTTACTTCAATACCATTTTTACCTTGTTGGTTCATAGACCAATTCTTTTTGTAATCCCCTGTACTCTCCACGTACTCTCATTTTCTATTAAATTAGTTTATATTTAATGTAAAAAATTTGGAATCACATGGTTATTTTAGTCATTTTGCATAATATTTTAGTCTTGTCCATGTCTATCCAAATATAATAAGGACATTATATTATTGTCTTGTACATTGTATTCAAACACAATACACTAAGAATAATTTTTAATGTATCTGTTCTATTGTCTCTGTTTCAGTGTCATCTTCTGTCATGTTCACAAAAACAAACGCAGCCTAATAAACATCAATCAAGATTCAATTAAATAAAAAATTAAATATATAATTTTTGTTTTTTTGTAAAAAAAATAGAAAACTAAAGGAGGAGATACAGTTGGAAACAGAGGTGGAAGTAGAAAGGCAAATCTGGCAGGGTGCAATGGTTAAGGCATTTCTGGTAGAGGCAGCACACTGATTCTAGTAGAAGTGGTTACATCAGCGGTTCTGCAATGCCAGGAGGCAGCAGTGGTGGTTCTGGCAAAGCTGGCAGCAATGGTAGTTTTGGCAGAGGCGAAGAGAAGAGTTCTGCAATTTTGGAAAAGGCGGCGGTGGCGGATCTTGAAAAGGCACGACAGTGACGGTTCGATCCGCTAAACTGGGAGAGGAAGCAGTGGCAAGTCTGACAGAGGCAGTGGTAACGATGACTTTGCGATTTTGAGAGAGGCAGTGGTGGTGGTGGTGCTAGTAGAGGTGGCGGCAACGGTTTTGGAAGAGAAGCGGCAGCGATTTTGGCAGAGGAGCAACAATGATTCTTGTAGAAGCATGGATTCAAGAAGATAAAGTGGTTTGGAAGATAAGAAAGATGAAGAAGATGATGGTGTAGAAGAGATAAAGTAGGGAAGAGGCTAGATTTAGGAATTTTATAAATTGATAAGGATAAAATTGTCCAAACATTTTATTATGAATCTGTGTCTACCTTTAAAAATCCATGTCTCACTTTTTTAAAGAAACACAAATTACATGTCTCTAGTGTGTAAGTGTGTGTAACTGTGTCCATGTCTCTGGTAGACTTGGACAGCAAACAAACGTTGCCTTGCTGATGTGTTCAGATAAGTAAGACATGTCAAGTGCAGGGCAGTTTAGTCCCTAACTCACGTGGCCAAAATGACGTTATATCATATGAGAACATAATGATGTCGTTTTGAGGAGGACATTTTCGTCCCCATGTTGGACGCCAGAGACACGAAACATCACCGTTTTAAATGGGGGACCTATCTAACTGATAAAGTATTTTTTGGAGACCTATCTGACTGATAAAAGTATTTTGGAAGACCTATCTGTTTGAAAAATGATTGTATTGCAATGGATGATTCTAGTTAAATGGATATGAATGAATTCAATGGTGGCGAATTAGTATAAAAGAAACACAGTATATATCTAAACCAAATATGTTGTTTCAATATCATATATCCAAATGCTAACATAACAGAGTATCAAAATATTGTATTCAAATAAGTTGCTAAGCTTAGTAGCAATATAAATCAAACTAAACAAAAAAGGTCTCCTTCAAGGCACATTGACCTAAAGTAGAAAGACGAAAAACATTAAAAGTGGAGGTTTGTTTCCTTCATAATTACAAAACATGGTCTTATCCCCTCCACAATAAGTTTCATACTAATTCAAGAAAGCCTCATTTCTTCTTAAAGAGGTTTAGACTGGAAGTTGGAATGAATTTGAACATTCTGGATGCATGCCACTGCTTACAACTGTCATTGTCTCAACACTAACTCTCCCTTGAACCTTGGGCTTAACTATTGTCTGCTTTTGATGTCTAAAGGGTTGAGGAGTCTATCTTCCCTTGTAGAAATATAAAATTGTCTTCATATTATTATTAGTTTGGAATATACAATTTTCAACTAAACATACACATGAAGGCATTTGCAATTAGCATACCATGAGATTGATTGGAACATTTTATGTGACATGAGAGTGAATATTTTCAATTTGAGTGACATGAGAGGAAAGATTTACATTTTGCATGCTAGCAGGTCCAGATGTATCAACTTGTGTTTTCAAAATCACAAAATATTGTCTATGAATGGAATTTAGGCTAATGTAACCTTTTATTAGTCAGATAGGTCGCCCCAAAAAACACTTTATCAATTAGATAGATCCCCCCTTTAAAACGGCAATGTTTTGCACTTCTGGCGTCTAACTTGGGGACAAAATTGTCCTCCTCAAAATGATGTCGTTCTATTCTCATCTGATACAATGTCATTTTGGCCACGTGGGCTAAGGATCAAACTGTCTTGCGCTTGACACGTCTCTCTTAACTAGACACGTCATCAAGTTAACAGACGCGTAGGACGTCGCCGTCAGTCTTAACCGGGTCAAACTGGGTTGGAGACGTATTTGGCATATAACAGAGAAAGTCAGGTCCAAAATTCTATTTAAATTTTCTTAAGGGCAAATCTGTCGGATCATGAATTTCTTAGAGACTTATTTGGGGTATTACTCTAAGTTATAACTCAACTCAATAAATAATGTCGAGATAAAAACATCTAATGAGTAATACAAAGGTTTTTCTTTGTTTTTCTTTTTAAATATAGTTTACAAACACCCTTGTTTCAGTGCCTTATTTGTTTTTCTTTACACATATTCTTTCTCTTTTTTGATGTTTTTTATTGTGCTTTCTTATCTTTTCTTTAGCAATATATATATATATATATATTCACAATTTTTAAAAATAAGTTATTACTTCTGTTTTAAAA